>NW_026652279.1:24394633-24479833 GCF_009828535.3 Hylobates moloch | reverse complement strand
AAAAAAAAAAAAAAAAGAAGTCCACACAGCTTAAATATTTCTTACGGTGTGATGGTCTCATACTTTATATGCATCTCTTACACTTGTTCTATGTCCTCTAAATAGACATTATTTCTTGGATTCTTCTCATAAGACTTCTTAGAATTTTTTCTAAAAGATTTCTATCATTGTATTTTTCATTTCTCTTTTTTTGTTGTTGTTGTTGCTGTTGTTTTTTCTTTTTTGAGGATTAATGTTTCTTTTCCCTTAATAGTCAGGTTTGGGGAATACTTATGGCAAAGGGAAGAATGTGGAATGTAAGATTTCAGATGAATGCTCGGATCAGCTGTCCACAGGACCCCATCTAGATGGCTGACAGCAAGATCACAAGGGAATTTTATTCTCTGGACTCTTTTCAGAACATTTTTCAATGGTGAGTACTAGCTTTTCCTTTTTTTTTCTCCTTCTCTCCTAGAACTACCATTCCACACTACACTGTTAAAACATATGAGTTTCTTAGTAAGATATTGGAAGAATTATTTTTTGGAGGGTCAGATATTATTATTATGCAGGGCCCTCATCCCTCCCACGTTTATTCTCCTACAGCAGTTCAACTTGGTGTAAAGAAAATAAGAGGACAAGGGAAATAACAAATAATATCCATATTTTACCAAATACCCAAAAATGTCCTTTCTAGTATCTTGTCAATAATTCTAACTATATTTTGTTTATTAAGGGAGTTGGAATATAAGAAATATTGCTTGTTGTTGGATTTATTTAGGTTTTAGACCATTACCATTCTTACAAACAAAATACCTTCCAACAAAAATAATCCAATGATATTAAAATCCATTTTCAAGATAAACTAAAGGCAAAAAAATTACTGGAAATATAGCAGTGGTGTCGTACATACAGAATAAGCAAGTTGAGAAAAAAGTGTGAAGGGGAAAAAAGGCACTACATTTTATTCTTGATCCTTCTCTAACACAATTTTAGATCATTTTAGGATTCTCATCTAGAAAGAATATGAAAAACAAATATCAATATTTTTGAAGTAAACAAATAAATATGATGTAAAAGTTGACAAACCAACACTAAGAAAACCTTAAGTAGCACAACTGCAGAGAAGACCAGTAAGCCATTGAGAACGTAACTTTATTATATTCCTACAAGAATCCTTGGGGTAGTTTATAGTAAGAGTAAGAAAAAGTACGTCCAAGATAATTTTAAGATTCATTAAATAATTCGTTAAAAAGTATAATATAACCAAGAATTATAATTTATCTTACCAGTTCCTATTAAAATTTATTTTTATTAAATAGAAATTTCAATGACCCATGCCTTTTCATAATATATTACTTTTATAAGAAAAACTGATGAGGGTAGAGTGATAACTAATATACAGAAATCCTAGTTTCTGTGATTCAGAATTCATACAGCCATCTCTCACATAGTTTTCTCAATCTCTTCTTTCTTTTAATACAGTGAGATATTGCAAATGGTATATATGTGACACTGTAGGAACTTTCAATACCAGAGAAAGATTCAGGGTATTAAATTCAGGGTATGCACTTAGAGAAAAATAAAGACAATCATTTAAATAATTTCCAACCATATTAAGTACTAGAAATTAATAAGAAAATACCAATTTCCAATTTATTTCTTAAATCTTAATTAAAGCTATTAATATACTTCACTCAAAAAATATAAAGACATTGAGAGGACCTCTGCTTCTATTTGCAGCAAAATGGTGGACTGAGGAAATGCAAACTTTCCAATGATTATAATTTTAAAAACTTGGAAAGTGTGGATGACAAAAAATTTAACATTCTTTAAATACATACATAATCTTGAGAGAGTAAATGGAAAGTGTCAAGGTGTTAAAAATAAAGAGGAAAATTAAAGACAGGGTTGTAATTCTGCAGAGGACAGAAAAGAGTTACAGACGATAGTAGAATCCAGATCTAGGCTATAGCACGTGAGGGTTGGCTGTTAAAGTCCTTTTGGGGATGGAAGATATGATTTTAGATCTACAAGAAGTAAGGAGATCTCTGCATAAAGTTAGGACTCAGGAAAGGTAGCTCCCTCCATTCCAATTAAACAAAACAATTTGATCTCACAGTCCACAAAAGTAGGAATGGAAAAATGGACCATACATGGTTTTATAGTCTAAATGCACTTTATTAGTATAGTATGGGATTGTCACACTGTAAATTTAACATAAAGCTGGCCCCAGAATGGTGAAACTTCCAGTCTCTTGGAAAAATTAAATATTAATCTGCTTTGTAGCCACAGTTCCACAGAGAAGAGCATCCAGATCCTTTACAGAAAGAGCTACCACCTCCAAAGAGAAGTTTGCAAGCCAAATTATAAACTGCAAGTGTGAAAGAAGCTATAAAATATTGTGAAAGAGGCTATAAATTACTGAACTAAAATGATTAAAGAGATAAAGCATAAATTATATATATACATATATACACATATATATACACACACATATATATATACACACACACATATATATACACACACATATACACACACACACACACACACACACACACACACACACACACACATACATATTAAATCAGACTGCTGTACGGACCATGAAAGACAGATTTTTATAAAGTTGATTATCTGAAATGACAAATATAGGAAATAAAGTTTATTTGAATGAAGGAATCTATTAAAAAGAATTAAAAATCAGATTGGATATACGTAAAGAGACAGCCAGTGAACTGGAAGACCGTTTGAGAACACTTCATAGAATTTAGCACAAAGTGGTAAATAGAAGAGAAAACGAAAGTTATGTAACTAGGCATTGAGATGGAGAGCCTGTGAGGACTTCCTGAACAACAGATGAGAGAGAAGAGTGTGAGTTAACATTCAAAGAGAACATAGCTGAGCCTTACTCTTAAATTTATACAATATCTCAATTTCAATTTCAACTATATGTGTCTTTCTTATAGAGAAATCACAAAGAACAAAAGGGGAAGAGGGAGTGCCTTAAACAATCAGAAAGAAGAGCAAGTTACTCTAAAATAAATCTTTAAAAATTTGTTTGGCAGCAAATCAAGTATTGTCAACAGAAAACCCAAAAAACTGTGGGAAAGTATCCTGAAAGGTATTGAGAGGCACATACTGTCATCTGTTAACACTGATCTGTATGTGTAACTTAACTGTCAATCAACAGTAAGGGCAAAATAAGGGCAATTTTAGACAAAAGTTGCCACCTGTGTATCCTTATTGAAATTAATGCTAAAAGCTTTACTTCAGGAGAAAAGAGAGTGAACCAGGTGAGTGAGTAGGATGCAAAAAGGAATGGTGAGCAAGGAAATTTATTATCATGTGGGTTAATCTAAATTAACATAGCTATAAACACTAACCACAATAAGGACAAATAGGGATTTATAAGCACTCGCATTAAAAATAAGTAGATAAAACTGTGGAATTTGGAACTCAGTGAACAGGGTTACAGCATTCCACAAAATCTGGTATTCTCCGAGAGGAGAATAACACCAAACAACTTTTAATTTTTAAGTCAAACACGGATATTAAAATTTCAGAATTAACAATAAAAAAGAGGAAATAAAATGTGTGCTTCCTCGTGGAGAGAAGAAAAGGAATAAAAACAAAAAGTCTGATAGGAGGAAAAAGGAGTAAAAAGCTAAATCGAAATATTAAAATATAGAAAAAACAAAATCAAATCATATAAATAAATACAAATATGTCAATTTTTGCAACAAAGAGAACATGATTAAACTCACTACTAAAAGAAGGGAGATTCTCAAATACATTTTTTAGACATCCAGATAGGCATTGCTTATAACACACTCATCATAAACTTAAAAACAAACATATTTATAAATGCCTCAAACCAAAACTGTGAGAGCCTGTATATAAAGCAAAATCAAATTTAAGACAAAAATTCTTAATGGGGTAAAGGAGTCATTGAAACATTAAGAAAGGGAAAACTCAGGAAGAAAGATATCAATTCTGAATGTGATATATACATCTAACAAGGAAATTCTTTTACTCACAACTTGATAAAATTATATAGAGTAATAAAACAAAAAAACAAACATAATCAAGGTAGAACATTTTAATACACCTTTCTTAAAAACATGCAGATTAAATAGAATTATATCTATTAAGGGTAAAGAAGTGGCACAGTTTACAGGATTTATCCATAATATACATAGCACCCAACTTTTTTTTTTATTATTGTACTTTAAGTTTTAGGGTACATGTGCACAATGTGCAGGTTTGTTACATATGTATCCATGTGCCATGTTAGTGTGCTGCACCCATTAACTCGTCATTTAGCATTAGGTGTATCTCCTAATGCTATCCCTCCCCCCTCCCCCCACCCCACAACAGTCCCTGGAGTGTGATGTTCCCCTTCCTATGTCCATGTGTTCTCATTGTTCAATTTCCACCTATGAGTGAGAACATGCGGTGTTTGGTTTTTTGTCTTTGCGATAGTTTACTGAGAATGATGATTTCCAGTTTCATCCATGTCCCTACAAAGGAGATGAACTCATCATTTTTTATGGCTGCATAGTATATTCCACGGTGTATATGTGCCACATTTTCTTAATCCAGTAACAGTTGGAGAATAAACTTTCTTTTTAATCAGAAATAGCTAATCCATCAACAAAAATTGACAAAGAATGTAAAGAGTAAACTTGCAGAAGAGAAAATTAGAATAACAAAGATAGAAACTGATCAGGCAATGCAAACTAAAATAGTAATAATTTTACCCATCAGAATGGTAAAAATGTAAAAATCTAATGATATCAAGGGTTGAAGATGTAGAATTCGAGGAGCTCTTGTTAACTGCCAGTGGAGTGAATCATTTGACAGGGTCAATTAAGTTGAAGACGCTCATATTGGTGGAGGCACTCATATTGGATGAGACCCAGTAATTTCCCTTTTATGTGACTTACCCTAGAGAAACTGTCCCGTGTATATACATAGACGTTCATCATCTTTATAAGTGTTAAAATGAAATATTGGGGAATACATTAAATATTCTTCCATTAAGGATGTAAACTTGTATATAATCATAAGCAATAATTGAAATGAGTAAAATGAAATAAATGGTCAGGTTTCCTAAGGTCTACCATGATTTTGGTTATTAAATAGTGTTCATTATACTGCACGGCCTGCTCTTTTGGTAATGCTGATTCAAATGGTAAATAACACAGATTTTTCTCCAACTTTGTTTTGTCTTGATCTCTGTATTGACTATTTTCAGGTGACTTCTCGTGAGCTCATGATCTTTTCAATGGTTAATGCAGAACAAATCATCTTAAAGCAACATAACAACCATGGCTTTTGTGATTCACGTAGACTGTTAACTTAAATACCACAAAAATTCTGAGTGATACATTTTATTTTAAAATTATTTCTTATTATTTATTCTATTTTACTTATTTTAGAGACAGAGTCTTACTCTATAGCCCAGGTTGAAGTGCAGTGGCGTGATCGTATAGCTCACTGCATCGTCAAATGCCTGGGCGCAAGAGATCATCCTGCCTCAGCCTTCTGAATAGCTGGGACTACAGGCATGTACCACCATGCCTGGGTAACTTTTTATTTTTATTTTTTTGCAGACATGAGGTCTTGCTATGTTGCCCAGACTCTGGCTTCAAGCAATCCTTCCACCCTGGCCTCTCAAATTGCTGGAATTACAGCTGTGAGCCATCATGCCCAGCTGCTATCTCTACTTTTAAGTACAGGAACTAAAACTTGGAATGAAGTAGCATAATATTACTCAAGTATCAAACAGTAGGACTGATATCTGAACTAACAGTTCTTCGCGCTATACCACACATAAACTTGAAAGTATAAGTCTAAGGTTATTATGCTTATTACACACAGTTTCAAAAGAAACACGCATAAGGTATGTTTTTAATGAATCATACAGCTAAAGAGCAGTTGTTATAGATCAGTTACTGTGGATCTCACCAATACCTATCAAGTAGACCAGATGCATAAGCTAACAGGTGAAAGGCAGTCCATGTAGGAATCATACTAAATTTAAAATAATTGGCTGTGGGGAAAAAAAGAAAAGATTTTTCTAATGTATCTTTAAAAATGTACGTCTCACATCAATATTACTTTTAAATTCTGCTGAGATATTGACCAAATAAAAATTATTTTCAAGCATGGTCATTTTGTCTCATTTTGAATTTTGACAAAAGTGTGTGTGTATTCTTTAAAACATGAATACAGTTTTAATGGTGGAAATCTGCTATGCTGTGTTTCAAAATGTTCACACTATCATTTCTTTGTTTCTCCTCTCTTACTGGAGTGATGATGTAGTTCGACTTTCACTCATCCATGTTCCCATGTACATTAATTATGCTGTTACAAATGACTAAAAAAATGACTATTATAAGCAGCATTTCAATCACAATGACATGACATAACTCTTCATTTCTGGTTTCCACTTTTCATTTCCCAGGTCACTATGAGGCACAAAAGTGTTTAACACAATAGTACTGACAAGGCTGAGACTTAAGACTTGAATAACCCAGTTATTAAACATTGGTCTAAGACGTGCCTGATGAATCAAGATTGATCAAAGCCTTCTTATTCTCTAAAATCAGCAGAAATTATCCCTAGAGAGCCTCCAGTTCTATGGTTCCCAATCTTGAATTAATTGTACACTCCTAAGACTGCACATAAGTAATAGCTATCTAACTCTTTTCTCCTTCCTTAAACAAAAGGTTTTGAGGAGCACCTTGGGGCCAGGAATGCATCAGCAGCCAGGAGAAAATACCCATTAGTTCTTAGATTCAAGAGCCGCTTCACTTTCTGTCTTTGTGGAGTTTTTCTCTCACTTCTGTGAGCCATATATTTTCTATATAATTCATTTTCTTAAATTAGCATGTACTGGTTTCTTTTGCTTTCAATCAAAGAAGCCTGAATGATATAGTATTCCTGAAGTGGCTCCAACTTCCAGAAACAGGGTAAGGTAATCTACAGGGGGGTCTTCGGAACCACAGGAAAACACAAGTAACAAATAAAACGGAAATGTGAGTCTTAGCAAGAACTGTTTAGGAAACTGGAAAAGCAAATAGTTATGCCATGTAAAAAGAACAGGAATGAAACAATGTGCAGAAAATAGACAGTAGGCTCATGAGGACGCTAGTTTGCAACAAAATATGGTTAGGACGTAAAGCAAAGATGTCCCTGAGTGACCTTGTGTCTAGACTTGCTTTGTTCTTTTTTGCAGGCTGGTGTTCAGAATTCAGGATAATGTAAATGCATAGGGTAGAGGTGACTACAGATAAAATTCTGAGAAGGTAGTTTCAAAGTTAAAAATAATCTAGTTTAAAAAAACACTTATTGTTTATAAATCTAACATGGCGTTTTGAAATGTCTAATCTCTTCTTGGATCCAGAAGACAGATAATAAATAAATGAATAAGAAAATAAACACAAACATAAATAACTGTTAGCACTGGTTAGATAATGGCACTTGGAAGTCCTAATTAATCGCTACAATAATTCAAAGGGATTTTCTTTTCAGGAGATAATTTTTGGAATTAGGCATCAGGACAAGAGCAACAGATTAGGCAGAGAATTTCAGAACCCCTGAAAAAGCACATCCAAGGTGGGACTGCCATTAAACATAAATGCAGGAAAACCTGATCTTTGAAAACATAAGATTTCATGGGACAGGAAAAAAAGAGAATAAAGGAAGAAAGGAAGAAAAGAAGATCAAACTTGTGGGGACTAATGATTTAGTTCAACTCAGTATGCTATGCTTGAACATTCTTTATCACATTTTGATGATTATTTGCCCATAATCAGGCTACATCATCTAGCCATGACATGTGTCCCAACAGGAAACCTTGCAGATTGATAAAACCAGCCTGAAATACAGTCTAAACCTTGCTCATTTATGTGGAGAAATAGTTAAACAAACTTCACTTATTTGGCTAGAATATTATTGGTCACAGCTGGACTGGAATTCCTGAAGTTGAGAAATGAATAATAAAAATATAGATGAGAACAATACTAGAAAAATATTTTCCATCTACAACCAAAAAATACTGTTTTATAGAACCTTGGGGACAATTTACATAATCTTAATTGTTATGGTAACCCCAATTATTTTTTACCTGATGCATTATAGTTCAAAAGGTAATTATTTGTCATGGTTCGTTTCCTTAGAGTATATCTTTTTATGACTTTTTACTAATTTAAATTGTCTTTCTTCTTTAAAAGTCCAAATAAAAAAAGACTTTTTAAATCATAGATTTCAGATTTTATTTTCTGAATATTTGCTGATAATCTATTTCCTAATAAAAATGGCTTGCGAATAAACAAATTTAGGTTTATTCAAAGACATAGTTAGTCATTATTCTCTCTCTACACACATTTTCTTTCTCTCTCTCACACACACACAAACACACACACACACACAGAGAGAAGAAAAAAAAAAGGGGGAGAAAGAGATACGCTCATGCTTGCCAAATTACAAATTTGAGATTTCAGGATAAAAATGAGTTTTCCCTAAAATCAGAGTGAAATAATCATGGTAAAACATTTCTCTGTCAATAGCAAACTTTTGCTGGTAACTTATGTCTGCTAAAAAGCTTAGTAACTAATAGTCTTTACTTATCCTGCTGACTAATTTGCTTCTCAGTAATTAGAAACCTCAAGAGCAATCTGTTTGAGACCCAATTCCTAAAATGAAATGACCGATAATGAGAAAACAAGAATTGTCGGGGTAAGCGCTTTGCTTAACATTAAGTTTATACTTTGCCTAATACAATTCCACAAATATTTTCTGCACACCTATCATATGCCATGTGCTATACTCATTTACAATAATATAGAGTAAACTTTAAAACATTGGATTACAAAAATGAAAGGAACAGAAAAGTCTGTTCCCTAGATAGAGACATTTAAAGGGAATAGAATTGACCTGGCATGGTGGCTCAGCACTTTGGTTAATTCCAACACTTTGGGAGTCCAAGGCAGGTGGATCATTTGAGGTCAGGGGTTCGAGACCAGCCTGGCCAACATGGTGAAACCCCATCTCTACTAAAAATACAAAATTTACCCAGGCATTCTGGCACACTCCTGTATCCCAGATACTTGGGAGACTGAGGCAGGAGGCAGAGGTTGCAGTGAGCCAAAATTGTGCTACTGCACTCCAGCCATGGGCAACAGAGCGAGACTGTCTCAAAAAAAAAAAAAAAAAAAGTGGAGGAGGGGTGAATAGGATTCAGTTATTTTTTTTTGAGGTGTCTAATGAAAGGGAAAACCCGAGTATAAAACCACAACACATATACACACACACATACCCCCTACCAAATGGTAAAGGCAAAGAAGTTATTTTAAAATAAAATACATAGACCTAGACCTAAGCCAATTCCTTTTTTTTTTTGTTTTTTTTTTTGTTTGTTTTTGAGATGGAATCTCACTCTATCACTCAGGCTGGAGTGCAGTGGCATGATCTCGGCTCACCACAACTTCCTGGTTCAAGCAATTCTCCTGTCTCAGCTTCCAGAGTAGCTGGGATTACAGGCGTGTGCCACCTCACCCATGTAAGTTTTGGTATTTTTAGTAGAGACGAGGTTTCATCATGTTGCCCAGGCTGGTCTCAAACCCCTGACCTCAATTCATCTGCCTGCCTCAGCTTCCCAAAGTGCTAGGATTATAGGCGTGAGCCACTGTGCCCGTCCAGGAAATTCTCTAAGTTTATAAAATACTTACATACTATACTGAGAGACAGGGTCACAAAAAATAAATTATAAAAAGGGGCAGTCACCTATAAAAAATAATATGTATTCAGTAGAGAAGCTTATCCCAAAAGGCATTCAGTGGAATATTAATTCCACAGGAAGTTAAACAGTTTTATTTGCAAAAAAGAGTTCCCAGTAAAATAAAGTTTGGAAGCACTGGATTAAAGTTAAATTGGTTTACTTATTTCAGGACTTCTCAGAACCTTTATGAGATTAAAATATATTGTGAATTTTTCAGAAAAAAATGATAGAATACATTTTCCAAATATATTTGGCCATGGGATACTTTTAATGCAGAGCATTTTAACGTTAGTGTTCCATGAAATATTCTTAGGAAATTCTGGTTCACATGACCATTGAATTTTTTCAACTTTTATGAATGTTTGTTATTTGTCAAATGACTATGGTTGATGATCTCCTGGGACTCAGTGCATCCCTTGTTATTTGCTGCACCTAATTAACTGGATTTTTGTAATAATCTAAAGTCTGCCCTTTCTTGCCTTACCTAACTTGGACTCCACAATCATAATTTCCTACATATTAAAGGTCTCTCATTCTTACTTCTGGGATCTTTATAGACTTGCTTCCTTCTTCCAGCCTCCACATAGCATCCCTACATTGCTAACCTAATTTTCAACTTCCAACCCCTCAGGAAAGTTGTTTGTCACGTGTATTCTTAGAATGGGTTGGGGGAGGAATGGAGTAATGGAGGAAAAGAGGGGATGAGAGGGAAGTAGCAAAATATTATGTTGCTCTATATTTACGGTCATAATGTCACATGCCTGCAGGGACCAGGCAGATAACTGACATGAGTTAAGCTCATGAGTCTGAGTATTGGGCTATTGGATTGGAAGTGGGTTTTTTTCATAGCTAAAAATAATTGCTTATTTATTACAGGCAATCTTCTTGGTCAGTCTTTCCATTTCCCACTTTTGATAAAGACATGAATACAGAGAAAGGTTTTTTAAAGAAAATTATAGTGGAAATAGAGAATGCAAAAGCTATGACACATGGTGACCTGTCAGCCTGAGATCAGAGAGGTCATAAAGGACAGGGACTGTGATGAGCTGCCAGGGGCACGCCCTGGCTAAACAGGGTAGTTCCTTCTGCAGGAAGCTATTCAGGTCTGTCACCAGCTAGAGAGGTGGCAGTGTAGTAAGACATTCTGATTTTGTTTTAAAATAGCGCAGCTATTTAGTTTTTACAGGATATTTTTTACTTTTAAATATTGTCTCAATATTTTTGTAACAACCTACGGGAAAAAATATGTCTGTAGGAACTGCAAATTTGAGACATCAGGTATGACCATTGAAGGGGGTAAGAGGAGAAATGAGTTTTATGGTGCTGGGTAGGCAGGACATGCTTGGAAAAGTGACTGTAATTAAGAGGTTCTGAATTATTGGGGAGAAACAAAACTGGCAAGAAGGGACAGAGAGCGGTGTCATGGAGCCTTACAAGCTGCTTTTCCTTGTATATCCTTTAAGGTCAGGAGCAAAAAAAATAAATTTTTTTGTTATTTATTTTTACTTCCTTGGACAGTGTATAAGTCAGGGTTCTCTAGAGGGATAGAAACAATATTATATATATGAAAATGAACATATATATCATACAATTTATATTATATCAAATATATATTATATGATATATAAAATGTTACATTTGAAATATATTACATATAATTGTGTGTGTGTGTGTGTGTGTGTATGTGTAATCAAAAAGGTAAATTTCCATGATAGACTGTCTATGAGCTGGAGGATGACAGAAGCCAGTAGGGTGGTTTTGGGAAAGTCAGTAGCATAGCTAAATGCAAGTTCAAAAGCCTTAAAACCAGGAAAGCTGATAATACAGCCTCTAGTGTAAGGCCAAAGGCCTGAGAGCCCTTAAAAAGCTGCTGGTACAAATTCCAGATTCCCAAGGCCAAAGAACAACATCAAAGACTCTGATAACATGGAAGGCTGGGGAAAGAAGCTGAGTGGTATCTAAAAAAGGGTCAGCCTATCTACTTGATTATTAAAATCTTCCTCTGCTGGCCGGGAGTGGTGGCTCATGCCTGTAATCCTAGCACTTTGGGAGTCTGAAGTGGGCAGATGGTTTTGAGCTCAGGAGTTTGAGACCAGCCTGGGCAACATAGTGAAACCTCATCTCTACTAAAAATGCAAAAATTAGCCAGGCATGGTGGCACATGCCTGTAATCCCAGATACTTGGGAGGCTGAGGCAGGAGAATCGCTTGAATTTGGGAGGTGGAGGCTGCAGTGAGCCGAGATCACACCACTGTACACCAGCCTGGGCGACAGAGTGAGACCCTGTCTCAAAAAAATAAAAAAAAAAAAATCCTCCTCTGCTGATGTCACCTTTTGATGAACATTCATGTGGACGCAAATACCTTCACATCTTTTGCCCACTCAGAGAAGTCTATTCATATACTTCTCCCAGTTTCCTTGTCACCAATTTGCCTATCATGCTCCTTCCAAGTCTCTGACCATCCAGCTAAAGCATTAGCTACAGTCCATAAATCAGTATAAAATCACGTCAGATCATTTATCCTGCTAAGAAAAGTGCACAACCAAGTGCACTGGCGGAAGTTCTGCCTATGGGGAAGACTTCCCTTCACCAACATCCTTAAGGGATGTCACAGAAAGGGGCTATAGTGCTGCAGCATTGACTTCTGGGTGGTACCTGCTTATCATGCAGAACCATCCCGAGTAAACAAGAACTGAGTCTTCCCTTTCTCTGTCAGCTGATCTAGGAACCTCCCCATGAAGCCACAGGTGCAGACTGGGAGAGAGAAGGCAACATGGCAGGAATAGGAACTGTGGGCATTTGGGCCACTTCTTCATGTAACTTGCTGTGCCTTCAGAACCTGCTCAGGCCTGGTCACAGATACGCTACTTCCATTTGATGATGGTGTCCTGCTGTACACACCCAACTTTATGTCTTGGGTGGGTCAGATAACACTCAGCTCGTAACAGACAGCTCAGGTTTTATGGTAACTTGTTGGCCCACAGTCATGCGTTCAGTAAAAGACTTAGTAGTGTGCCAAAAGCTGTCTCTCGAAAGGAGAGTAGTTATGTACAAATGACGGCAGTTCTTTGCTACAAAATTATAACAGCCTTTGCTGCGATTCACCTATATAAGCCTTCCAAATGCTCCAAGCACAACCTCTATCTGGCACTGACACAAGCACCATGTGGTCTGGTGAATCATATGGACCAAGGGGCAGAACAGTTTGCACAGGCGCCTGGACCTATTGCAGAGATTTTTCTGTTCTGGACCCCGCTACAAACTAGCAGCTTTTCAGGTCACTCAGTAGATAGGCTTAAGTAACACCCTCAAAGAAGCAATGTGATTCCTCCAAAATCCAAGTAGTCCTGCTAGGCATTGTGCCTCTTTCTTGTTTGTAGGAGGGGCCAGATACAACAACTTATTTTTCACTTTATAGGAAATATCTAGGCAGGCTCCACACAACTGGACTCCTAGAAATTTTAGTGAAGTAAAAAACCCCTGATTTTTAGCCTGATTTATTTACCACCTTCTCATAAGCAAATGTTTTACCAATTAAGTCCACAGTGGCTGCTACTTCTTATTCACTAGGTCCAGTCAGCATGTCATCAATGTAATAGACTGTTGAGATTATCTTGTGGAAGGGAAAAGCAATCAAGATCCCTGCAAACTAGACTATGACAGAGAGCTGAAGAGTTGCTATACCCCTATGTAGGACAGTAAAAGCATATTGCTGGCCTTGCCAGTTTAAAGCAAACTTCTCCTGATAGGCCCTATAGGCAGGTATGGAGCAAACGGCATTTGTTAAATCAATAGCTACATATCAGGTACCAGAAGATGTGTTAACTTTTTCAAGTAATAAAACCATATCTGGTACAGAAGCTGCAATTGGAGTCGCCATGTGGTAAAGCTTTGACAATTCACTGCCATTCTTCAGGATCCATCTGTCTTCTTCACAGGCCAAATAGGAAAATAGAATGGGGATGTAGGAATCACCACCCTTACATCTGTCAAGTCCTTGATGGTGACACTAATCTCTACTATCCCTCCAGGGATACGATATTGTTTTTGTCTTATGATTTTCCTAAGTAGAAGCAGCTCTAATGGCTTCCATTTGGCCTTTCCCATTATAACAGCCCTCAATGTTGGGTGACCAATGTGGGGATTTTGCCAGCAGCTAAGAACATCTATTCCACTTATGCATCTGAGCCTGGGAAAATAACCATAGGGTGGATTTAGGGACCCATGGGCCCATTGCAAGTCAGATATGAGGTAACACTCCATTAATCACCTGAACCCCACAAGCTCTACACTAATTAGATGGCCATGCTGACTCTTCAGGTCTCCTGGAATCAATGTCAGTTCAGATCCAGTATCTGGTAGTCCCCAAATGTCTGGTTATTTCCTTTTCCCCAGGACACAGTTATCCTGGTAAAAGGCAAGGGGTTCCTTTGAGGAACAATGGCAGGAGGATTAACAGTACAACTTTTTAATATTATACAAAGGACTTTTCTCAAGGGAAAGTGGCTTTTCTTTTATTCCAGGGATTCTGGGTCTATAAACTGACTCAGCACTAAAAATTCATTGAGGGGCCATCATTCTCTGTTTTTATGATTTCAATTAGACTTTTGTTCACTTGACCTGGAAGTTTTCTGCTTATACAGATCAAGAAATAATATAATAGGCTTCCTATCTTTTTCACTTATAGAAACACCATGATTAATTAGCCAATGCCATAGGTCTATACAAGTCACACTATTCTGATTGTTGCTTTGCCTCTGCTGTCCATTATAGTAACTATGTACACCTTGCTTTTGGTGGTGGAGTGCCACCACTTGGTGCCTGTCACCCCAGGATCCAATTATTCTCATCACATATCTGTTTTCCATTTGAGTGACTGTGGTTCCCACCATAAGGTCTGGAATGCAGACAAGAGCAATCACAGGGCTCTTCGAGAATGTTTGTGCTCTCTATTCAAACCTATTTCTCAATGGATTGGTGAAAGGTATGTTTTCTGGAGCCTCCTAGTATGGGTGGTTTTATGTTAGAAATCAACACTGTAATTCCAATCTTCTTAAGCCTGTGAATCCCTTTCTCTACAGTAAACCAAGGGAGATCAGGCATCTCCAGCTCATTCATGGTGGGACATGTTTTGATCCATGTTCCAGCCAACCCACTAAATAAACTAATTTTTTTTAACTTCCCTGGCTGCAACACTGACCCAGAATCTCCGTTTAGTGGGCCCATAACAATAAATTTGTCCTGATCCAACTTTTGTTCCTTCCACTATTATCCCACACCCTTAGTATTCATTCCTACCATTCCCACACAGGTTACATGTTTCCTGGATTTCTACCTGTATAAATTAGAAAAATCAAGTAGCTTTATTAGAGTATAGTACACTTCCTCATGAGTCACTCTTGGTACCTTACCTTTAGGGACCTGCTGTGTCTTGAGTCTAGTTATAGGTCTGGAAGCAAAAAAGGCTGGTGGAGGTGGCTCCAGGGGAGAATCAGCAGTGTCTTGCCTAGCGACTGCCTCAGAGGCAACCACTACTGCACAGACACAGCCTAAAAGCTGCTAAGTATGCGCTAAAGAAGACCTTCTCTCCTGTAGCCATAGAATGGAAATTTCTGAGAATCAAACACAAGTCCTTACCATGCCATTGGCTGGCTTACAAGGAAAGGTGAACTCTCAGCCCTGCAGGGTGTCTAGTGGTAAAGTGAGGACACTGACTGAGAAAGAATGGGATCCTGTAAGTTAGGATAGGGACATGTGGGAGGACGCTGATAAAGCCAGGAATATTGGCTTCAGGCAACACAAAGTTAGTCCCCTCAGACAGAGGTGAAAAGACTGGTATCATATGGGTGGAGGTGCTGCTTCCACTAGGGGTGGGGAAGTCACTTCCCCAGGCAAAAACGACGCATCAGAATTTAAGAGCTCAATATTCATGGCTTCATCAAGGTCCTCACACACATCCCTATTCTCTTACAAGAGTCCATTCTTTCCCAATCAATGTCCTCTCTTTAATAGTAGAAATCCCTTGGGGCTAAGAGTTCACCTTTCCTTATAATCAGCCAATTGCATGATAAGGACTTGTGTTTGATTTTCAGTCATTTCAACATATAGTTACAGGAGCAAAGACTCCCCTTCAGGGCATACTTAGAAACATTTAGGCTATGTGTGTGCATCTGGAGCCTGGAGTTCAAATCCCAGAGCTTATCCTTTTATTTTATTACTTTGTCCAGTGATGTTAGAAGCAACCACTGACTTCATTATATTCCTTGGTTTTCCACAAATGTTTAAAAATGCCATATATAGAGTCACTGAACTCCTTGCCTCTTATAAGTGGTGATTAAGAATATCAAATTCATTTGTTTTGTGTATCTCTATAGAGTTCATAACATGAACTATCAGCGCTCTCAGTACTATAAAAAGTAGAACCTTTTCTATGTTAGGTCTAATCAGATTATAAAATCAATACCAGAAAGCCCAAATATTAGTCAGGGTTCTCCAGACAGACAAAATCAATAGAATATGAATGTGTGTGTGTGTGTGTGTGTGTGTGTGTGTGCTGTGTGTGTTGTGTGTGTGAGAGAGAGAATGAATGAATGAATGAATGAATGAATGAATGAATATATTTATTAGGGGGAATTGGCTCACATAATCGCAAAAGCAAAGTCCCATGATAGGCCATTCACAAGCTACAGAATGAGAAACCAGTAATGTGTCTCCCAGGGAAGCTGTTAATATAGCTCAGTCCAAGTTTGAAAGCCTCAAAACCAAGGAACCCAGCCCTCAGTCTGAGGCTGAAGACCTGAGAGCCCCTGGGAGTCTGCTGGTGCAAGTCTCAGAGTCCAAAGGCCAAAAAGCAACATGAAAGAGTCTGATGTCTAAGGGAAGGAGGAGGAAGAAAAAAGGTATTCTGCTCCTGAAGAGAGAGCAGTAGTGCAAAATAGAAAGCCAAGCAAGCTGAATGCCCCACTTCTTCTGCCTGCTTTGTTCTAGCCATACCCACAGCCCATAAGATGGTATCCACTCATATTGAGGTCATGTCTTCCTTTCTTGGTCCACTGATTCATAAGTCAATCTCCTCTGGAGATACCCTCACAGGCATACACAGAAGCAATGCTCCACGCAACCTTCAATCCAGTCAAGTTGATACCTAAAATTAACCATCACAGACAATGTGACTTACAGTTTTTATAGGGCTGCAAGGATATGAAGATGATAGTTTTACAATGATGAAGGAGGGTTGGTTCAGTTTATAAGTCAGTTTTTTTTTTTTTTTTTTTTTTTGCCTGTGGGAATAAGGCAACTGAGTGAATATTGGGAGAAAACAGCCTGAAAATGGAGAGAGGGCAGCATGTAACCCCTGCTATGTTTGTGTTCTCTGGGACACAAGGTGCATGTCTTCTATCTACTCTGATATCCATTGGCAATTGGAGGGCACATCACTTTTGTCTGATGGAAACAAAGAACCTGTTTGCATTAAGATCTCCTTTCTATGAGAAAAGACAAATATCATTGGTTTCAGAGTGAGACCTGACTGTATCCTTTACTGGCAAAGCACTTTGGGAAACTCACTAATGTTTTAGGGTTTTAGCATCCTCGACAAATGCCCTTCTCACAGAAGTTTTGATCTAAGAACAAGTTTCAATGATGAAAGGAGATTTACTCTGATCTTCTATAGACCTCAGAGATCACGCCTCCAGTTATATCATTTGGTCATATTGTCTTGCACTCTTATACCTCATAACAGAGAAAGCTTGCTTATGATTTAATCCTCATGAAACTGTCCATGTGACAGGACGTTCTCTGGTTTACTTTGTTTGGAATATCAGAGCACCACCAGAGAAGACTCTAACCCAAAACAACCTCAATGCTAGTTTGGGGTATTATCAAGTTTCATTAAAAGGAGGAGAAAAAAAGAGCCAAAGAAATACATAGTTATGGATTATCCTTGGTGGTGTGACCTAAATTTTATAAGTATTAGTGCATTAGTCTATTCTCACACTGCTATAAAGAAATACCTGAGAATGGGTAATTTATAAAGAAAAGAGGTTTAATTGGCTCACAGTTTTACAGGCTGTACAGGAAGCACAGTGGCTTCTGCTTCTGGGGAGGACTCAGGAAACTTGCAATCATGGTGGAAGGCAAAGGGGAAGCAGGCATGTTTTACATGGCCAGACCAGGAGGAAGAGAAGTGGGAGGTACCACGCATTATTAAACAACCAAATCTCACAAGAACTCACTATCACTATGATAGCACCAAGAAGGATGGTGTTAAATCATGAGAAACCACCGTCATGATCCAATCACCTCCCACCAGTCCCCACCTCCAATATTAGGAATTACAATGGATCATGAAATTTGAGTGGGGACACAGATTCAAACCATATCAACTAACAAGCTCAAAAACTTTTTCTCAGTAATTTTAGAAAACAATGCAGTACATGGTCATATTGTGGAGAAGCACCCTAAATACTTAAAGGATGAAGTAAAACTTTAAACAATACAAAACAACATTGTCCTTATGTTTTGTGATTAGGTACTTACACTAGGGTCAATAATCCCAGCAATGACCTCCTACACAGATCAAGTGAGGCCTGTATTTCCAACAACACAGGTGGAAGTACTGAAAATATGCTCTGGAAAACTACAAGATGATTCAAAACTGGTGCTAGAGAAAAACAAAGGAATTGGGCTTAAAGAGGCTTATAAAGCATTTGAATATAATTGCTTCATGAAAAGAAAAAGAGGAGGAGTCTAACCTATATATCATTCCATATATGAGTAAATACATATATGGAATAATTAGTTTAAACTTCATGAATAGATATTTAATCATTTCATCTATACCCTTGACAATTACATATGCAATTGCTCAAATATAAACTTATTTGAATCTTGTTATTGGTAAAAGGGAAGATTGCTTTATATCATGTAATAAACAATACATCTGATTCCAGAATGATTTGGCCATGCCCTGTACTATCTAAAGTTCCCCAGGGGCTGGGCGCAGTCATGGTAATGAACTTAACTTATTCAATTTTACAGGACTAGGACACCCAGGGATGTTGCATTTTATCAACTTTGACATCACAAGTTAAAATATATTCTCTTCCATCTATGAGTATCTTTGAGATTGAGTACCAGTGAATTTCAGGGAAAAATACATGTGGAGAAGACAAATTCCAAATTACAAATATTCATACTGTACTTGAGGAACAGCTAACCATTATATCCTGAGGTCTGCATGACAAGCCCATCAGCTGGGCCACTTTATACTATTAGAAAGTAAGCTGACACGTTACAGCAACTTGAAATGGAAAGTTTGCAGTGGCCAGCCTCTTAATGAAGAGAGAAAGAAATTTATGTCAAGCTGTAAGTAAGTAAAATGATGAGGAAAATCAAACTACAATGAGGAGGGAAAAGGAATAAAAATGTTCATTGTGAAGAACTAAGCTGACAGAAGCACAGAAATAGACTGTAAGAGCCTGTCAGACTGCATTCTAAAGAACTTTATGAAAACTAGGGATGGAAGACAGTTTAAGAGCACAATGCTCACATTTGTATATCTATATATTATTGAAAGGAAGACCACAGGGACCACGTTTTATAACCCCTCCCTTGCATGAAGGCATGGCCCATCATGCAAGGTACTCATCAATAAATTATGAATGAAAATGATGTACATCCCTCTTGAGCAATGCTTAAAGAATTACATGTATGTTATTCATGTTCTCTTTGAATTTCCATAGGCTGGATATAGGGGACTAGGAGGCTACAGGATAGCAACTCTTAAACTTTAGTGTGCATTAGAATCACTTGGAGGGCTTGTACAAACACAGATTGCCAGGCCCTATTGCTATAGTTTCTGATTCAGTAGACCTGAGATGTAGCCTCACAGTTTGCATCTCTGATATGATAAGTTCCCAGGTGATGCTGATGTTGCTGATGTGAGATTGAACCACTCTTTGAGGGATCAGGGAGCCATGTGATCAGAGGAGTCTGGGTCCTTGAATCATTGTGTGGACAAACGCCACCTGCTGGTCATGGATGTACACTTCTACTATATTAGCAACTTTATGCATTTGGGGTCTATTTGGTAAAGCAGCTTTCATTATCCCAAATAAAAGAGAGAGAAAATGAATAAGGAATATTCTGGGATAATATGAGCATTTAAATGGTACTTGAGAGAAAAATAAAAGAAATTTTCCTGGTGATATGGAGCAACAAATATAAGCAGGGAATCAGTAGAAAGTGGAAAAAGAAGTAAATGAGATGTGACCATGGAAATTAGGATGCTGGAACTGTTGGGGCATGCCAATAAGGAAACAGACTTAGTGGGAGAAAAAAAATTGTATTAGCAAATAATGGAGATCAAAATGTCAAGATATAAACTGAAGTCCATAGATATATGGCCTGGAATGCCAGATTGAGTAGAAAATTTAACCAAAAAGGCAGTTTCTAAGCAATAGATGACCTAGGCTGATAAAAGTCACTGCTTATGTTTAAGGGCTAAGGACATGGAAGGAGTCCATTACCATAACTCAGAAGCACACAGATTTTACCACTAGGCTAACCTTGGGACGAGTCATCTGATCAATCGGAGCCTCAGTTTCCCCTTCTATAAAATATAAATAATGGCCTTTCAGAGTTAGTATAATAACGAAATGCAAGAGTGCATTCAGCACAATGCTTTGCTGTAAACTCACAATAACCATTAGATAAAAGATCAGAATTGAGGTGGAGGGAATCCAGAGAATCGACTAAAGTCCAAGGGACAATGTCAAAAAGCACTTTGAAGACCAATTATATGTGCTGGAGAAAAAACATGGAACTAAATTACATTTCTAACCTAGGATGCCTGAAAAGATTGGAATAGGAGAGATAAATGGTGAACATGGAAAGAATAATGAAGACGATAAAGTTTTTGTTTTGTTTTTAATTTATGTATGCCTTACATTTGGTCAAAGGCAAATTTGGGAAAGCCTTAGAACAAATTGAGTATTGAGATACTGAGATACTGCAGATCTCCAAACAATTATGGCAAAAATATACTATGGTTGGCATACTTATTTGAAAAAACTCACAGCCTGACAATCTGCACGGGTCCTATGACAGAAACATTTTACTCCAAATTTAATTTGCAGCACTGAAAATACAGTTTTCTAGTTAAACTGGCTCACTCTCATGAAAATCTTATTGGCATATCTGCAAATATCACAGGTGAACTAAAGCATTCAGAAAGTGGATCTTGTTGGATTTATCTATGGCTGGAGAGTAGGCTCCAAATATCCTTTTGCTCAAGAACATAAAATGTGTAACAGAGGTCTAGGCATGTTTTCTCAAACTCTAAGGCATTATAAGGAGTAGCCTTGAAATAGTTTTAAGTGTGTTGTGTTAGCACTGTACTAACAACACTCTATTTAAATTTCAGAGCCATCTTTCTCTCTAAACATGCTTGAGGGCCTCTTTGGAACTGCGATGACATTTTATTGATTTCACTAAGTGACCTGGATTGATTGAAAACTTGGAGAAGCTTAACACACTAAAAGTTCCTCAAGGGCATTTTTTCCTGGTGGATGTTCTGTTTATTTTTAATACAGTGTTTTCACTCCATAACCAATCTGCCTTACCATTTTATCTGTCTGGCTTCTTTTAGAAAGTGTAGGTATAGCCCACGATCTCACTTGATCTGAAGTTAAGTCAGAAGTCCCAAAGTAGGTATTAGAAGCTGTCTTACAGATAGATAAACAATCTTGTGTTATAGACTTATGGTATTTCTTCGTGCCAGAGCTCACTTAGAATTCTCATCTTATCATAAAGGATCAGAATAGATCTAATGGGTGCACTTCAAATGATGAGATCACAAAGAATTGGTAAAATATTTTTTAAAAACATGTACATTCTGTGACCTGAGTTCACTGGTAGTACATTTTCTAGTGGGTGCTTTAATTGTTCACTTAGTAATAGTACAATAGGAAGAATAAAGAAAATATGAATCTTATAATTACTCATTTTCAGAGGAAACACAAATGAAAACATGGTTCTCTCATTTCTTCCACACCATTGCAGTTATAGCTAGGCATCCCTGGGAGTAATTGTTCTCTTTGCATCCCCCTGGAATATGATTCTTCTCACAAGGAAAATGATTCACTGGAGAAATCACAGAAGTGATCCCAGTGAAATTCACTGGGTTTTCCTAAGTATTTCAGTAACTGGGTTAACTCTGAAGAAGAAGAAGTTCATGCCATTAGCTTTGTAAGCAGACTGAAAACATGAAGACCTTCGGATGACTTTTGAAAATCACAAATTCCAGCATTCGGAAAACTGAGGTGGGTTATTAAAATTGATATAGGTCATGCTGGAACACATCAAATTGGTGAGCTGGTAACCACTTGGCTAATGTTGTTAAAATCTGAGATCAGTACTTTACAGTATTGAAATTACCTAGGTACACGGTAGACAAGTGCCCGTGAATATTGAAACCATATAATAAGCATTTTCCTTCTCAACTACGGTTGCCGTCACCTAATTCAAATAAAAGACAATAAAAGTATTTACCACAGGTCTCTTAGGTATACAAATAGCTTAATTAGAGACTAACTCTTAATTTGCACCATTTACAATTTGAAGTCAATATATTTGGGGGAAAGATATAGTTTAATAGTTTATAATTACTTGTCTGTATTGATATTGTTAATCATAACGTCTTTATACTCTGCTTGAAAGCTGCAACCATACCTAACTTATGTTACTACATCTACATTTTTAAAGCTTAAAAACATCTTCCAAATTGATTTTTTTTTTTTTTTTTTTTTGAGGCTCTTTGAGCATGAACACATTTTACCCTCAGCTTTCTGCAGGTCTCAAGTTTACCCAAAGACTACAGGAATGAAAAACGGGGAGCATCTGAAAACAGGGTTAATATCCACCCATTCTAGTGACTGGCCAAGCACACTATAATCAGACAGTTGACATTTATTCAAATACGTATTTATTATATGTGCCTCAAATAGGCTGCAAACAATTTCTGCCGGGCATCAGAAAGTTAGAATAATTGTTAAGAGGGCTGGGAACAGTGGCTCATGCCTGTAATCCCAGTACTTTGGGAGGCCGAGGCTGGCAGATCACTTGACGTCAGGAGTTCAAGACCAGCCTGGCCAACATGGTGAAACCCCATCTTTACTAAAAATAAATAAATAAGCCAGGCATGGTGGCGGGTGCCTGTAATCCCAGCTGCCATTTGGGAGGCTAAGTCAGGAGAATTACTTAAACACCCAGGAGGTGGAGGTTGCAATGAGCTGAAATCCCACCATTGCAGTCCAGCCTGGGTGACAGAGTGAGACTCTGTCTCAAGGCAAAAAAAAAAAAAAAAAAAAAAAAAAAAGAAAGAAAAAGAAAAAGGAATAATTGTTAAGATACGAGACAGAGTTAAAATCATTAACATCATTTTATAAACAACCCTATATAAAGTGAATTCAGATCAAGTTCAGACCAGGATATTTATAATGGAAAATTCAAATGTCATTTCTATAACAGGTCAGCTTCTTTCTACAAAAATCACACATTCTAGATTTTTCATCTTACCTTTTTTTAAAAAACATTTAAAAATCAGTTTTAATTGACACATAACTACACATATTTATGGGGTAGAGTATGATACTTTAATACATGTGTATAATGTGTAATGATCAAATCAGAATAATTAGCATATCCATCACCTCAAACATTTATCATTTGCATAGGGAACATTCAAAATCCTCTTGTCTAATTTTTTTGAAAATATACAATGAATTGTTAACTATAACAACCCTAAAGTGCAACAGAACACCAAAACTTGTTCCTCCTCTCTAGCTGTAATTTTGCTTCCATTAACCAACCTCTTCCCTATTCTACCCTCCCCTAACCTTCTGAGCCTCAAGTATCCACTATTCTACTCCCTTCAGTGAAATCAACATTTTTAGGTTTCACATATGAGTGAGAACATGTGATATTTATCTTCCCGTGTCTGGCTCATTTCACTTAACATAATGCACTCCAGGCTCTTCCATGTTGCATGAATAACAGGCTTTTATATATTTTTTTACAACTAAATGGGCAAATTATCTGAATAGGCATTTCTGAAAAGCAGACACTACTCTTTTTATGAATTTTTATTATTTAAAAAAAAATTTAAATGCCCATCAATAATAGACTAGATAAAGAAAATGTGGTACATATACACCATGGAATACTATGCAGCCATAAAAAGAACAAGATCACGTCCTTTGCTGGGACATGGGTGGAACTGGAGATCATTATCTTTAGCAAACTAACACAGGAATGGAAAACCAAATACCGCATGTTCTTGCTTATAAGTGGGAACTAAACAATAAGAACACATGGACAAATAGAGGGTAACAACACACACTGGGTCCTGTCAGAGGGTGGAGGGTGGGAAGAGGGAGGACATCAGAAAAAATAACTACTGGATACTAGGCTTAGTACCCAGGTGATGGAATAATCTATACAACAAACCCCCATGTCACAAGTTTACCTATATAATAAACCTGCACTGTACCCCTGAACTTAAAAGTTAAAAAAAAAACATGATTTGATGAATACACAGTTAAAGGTATGTATATCTTTTTATATGAATAATTTTACAAGTCAGAGAAAAGAAGTTTTTGCTGATTTGAGAGTTCTGATTTTAAGTTCAGACAAATAGTCAACCTTTTAGCTCTGGCCTCTACATCCAGGCACCAAACTCCTGGGCCTCATTCCCTGCTTGCTGCAAGGAGTTGCTAGCTGAAGGGCTCAGAAGAAATACGAAGGAATATCGTGGAAACCGCATGACTATAGACACATGAAAGAACAATAAAAAGAGCAAAGTAATTCAGACGACAGATTTCAATCATCAGGAGAAACACCAGTCATAAAACCAAGCCGCTGTCTGGTGACAACACAATTAATTCAAAGCTTTCTCAGTATTTCTAAAAAGAAGCGTTGTGTTGCAAAGTTAAAAAACATTGCTGAAGGAGGTTCAGCAGTTTAGTCTTTCTTCTCTATGACTAGTATTGGCTTTTCTGAGCATCAATAACTGTGCAACAGTTGACCTCTGTTTGTGTATTAATTTAATAAAAAATCAAGCAATTTGTGCCATAGTATGTAAATAAATATTTTTACAGGCCAGGTGCAGTGGCTTATGCCTGTAATCCCAGCACTTTGGGATGCCAAGGTGTGAGGATTTCTTGAGCTCAGGAGTTTGAGACCAGCCTGGGCAACATAGTGAGACCCCATCTCCACAAAAATGAAAATACATCCCTGTAGTCCCAGCTACTCAGGAGGCTGAGGCAGGAGGATTCCTTAAGCCTAGGAGGTCGAGGCTGCAGTGAGCCATGACCATGCTACCGCACTCCAGTCTGGGCAACAGAGTGAGACACTGTCTCAGAAAGAAGAAGAAGAAAAAAAAAAAAAAAACACCCCTTAAAAGAGGTGTAAACTGCTATTACCTCTTTAATCTTATCATCTTCTGCTGCTAAAGGGGGCTACATGTCACACATGTTATTCTATGTCTGGGTGTTGAATCCCAACACACTGAGCATTTGGGTAGCTGCCATGTACATAGCTCTAAACTGAGTCAATAATAAGTAATATTAGTTAAATAAGTAATATTAGTAAACACTTTTGGGTGAACCTTCTAAGTTCTAGGTCCTTTTTAAAGTACTTAACATCTATGAACTCACTGGGTCCTCACAAGGATCTCCTAAGAGAGGTTAACTATACCACATTTTACAGATGAGAGATTGCAGTCCCCCAAAAGTTCAATAACTTGTCCAAAGCCACAGACCCCCACAGGTGGTAGAGCTGGCATGTCAGCAGGCTGCCTGGATCCTGATTCTATTGTCTCAACCACAATAGTACTAATTAAACAGCAGCGGTTCTCTAAGTGTGGTACCTGGTCCAGTCAAATCAGCATCACCTAGAAATGCTTTAGAAACAAAAATTCCATGACCCCAGCCCAGATATGTTGAGTCAGATTCTCTGGGATGGAACCTAGGAACCTGCTTTAACTTAACATTCTGTAGGTAATTTTGAAGTAGGCTAAAGTTTGGAAATGATTAGTACAGGGTAGACAGACTTGAACAGGATAGGTTCTTCCCTCGGTGTACTCTGGAGATAAAAAATAAGTTTCATTTTTTATTCTGATTGTAAAAATTGTGTTGAGAGGAACTCTGAGGCCAAATCTAGATGCAGCAGGAAACAGCACAGTAATCGACTGGTCATGTCTAGCATGGGCTTGGAAGGATGAATGTGTAGTGTGCAGACTGCATGCTTTCCACCCTGTAGAGACATCAGAGAATCCAAACTCTAGAACTTTTGATGTTTCTTGACAAGTTTTGATGTCTGGATTGAGATGAGGGTACAGCTAAGAAAGGCAGTTGAAGCCAGACTGAATAAAAGTCATAGTTTTGTCTTGAAAATCACCATGCAATGGAGTCAGGGAAAATATCATCTCTGGGTCCCTGAGTCATTGGGACATAAAACAATTAATTCCAGTGTCCCTCAAGAAAGTGAGGCACAGACATAGCAGGGAATTGACTTGGGAGCTATGAATTCTAGAGAATGGGGCACATGAATGGAATGCTGTGTCTGTTACATCCTATACTCATGAATATTTATTTTTTAGGAGAACTTGTCTGATGTCATCTACCTTTCCTAAAATTATCCTATAATATGATCTATAATTTTAACTTTGTATTCTATGGGTATAGCCTTGTCTTCTGAATGACAGCAGCAATAGATTAATGGTTTAGACCACAGGTTCTGAACTCAGACTGAGTTCAGGTTCCAGCTTGTTTTTCAACTTAGCATGCAAACTTGAGCAAGTTATTAAACTTCTTCTAAGTTTTAGCTTCCTTAATGTGGGGTCCTATCCAAATAGTTTTGTCTAGAATTAAACACATGTAAAACACATAGTAAACACCCAATAATAGTTCATTACTGGGACAAACTATAAGTACCTTCTGTAACTTGCTAAGTGCTATTGGAAAACAACAGTTTAAAAAGACAAAAAGACTTTTGGTAAAGGCAGTTTTTGCTTATCTAATCAACCTGCAGGGTGCACTGCTTACAAAGTTTACCTCTATATACTAGATTGCAAGCTCTTGTAAGAGAGGGACAATTTTCTCAGTGGTACTGAGTCAGGCCATGTGTGGGATTGCAAAGGCTCATAAAATAGTAGTACTCAATCTAGTAGTACATGACTTCTTCATTTAACAAACATTTATTCAACAAACATTGAATAAACGTTTGCTAAATAAACAAGAAAACATGAGTCGAATTTTACTGTTATTTGTAATATTATCTTCTCAACCCCTGCACACACACACAATCTCCTTTAAATAATAGTCTCCTGTCATTGCTTAACGTTACGTTTGTTGAATTTTCATCCTCATGTAATTTCTAGAAAGTACTCTGAAATTTGAGAAGTATTCTTTTCCACAGCATCAGTTGACTGTGACCTTTGACTTTCACTCAGAAATATTTCATATCTTTTGGGTAAGTGATTCTTCTCTAAAGCTCTGTTCTCTTCTCTGAGCCAAAAGTTGTTCCAAAATTAACAATGCTAAAGAACAAAGAGAAGCATCGTCTGCATGGCCTTTCTTCACTTATAGCCTTAAGATGTGTTTCATCTTGTTTCCTCTTAGCTATAGGAAGCTGTGAGAGGCAGAGCCTGTCTCTCTGCAGGCGCCAGGTACAAGCAGGGGAAGCAATAAATACCAGCCCTGGGCCGGGCGTGGTGGCTCACGCTTGTAATCCCAGCACTTTGGGAGGCCGAGGCAGGCGGATCACGAGGTCAGGAGATCGAGACCACAATGAAACCCCATCTCTACTAAGAATACAAAAAAATTAGCCGGGCGTGGTGGCGGGCGCCTGTAGTCCCAGCTACTCGGAGAGGCTGAGGCAGGAGAATGGCGTGAACCCGGGAGGCAGAGCTTGCAGTGAGCCGAGATTGCGCCACTGCACTCCAGCCTGGGCGACAGAGCGAGACTCTGTCTCAATAAATAAATAAATAAATAAATAAATAAATAAATACATACATACATACATACATACATACATACATACATACATACCAGCTCTCACTACCAGTTCTAGACTTGATGCAGACACATAATTCCTACCCTTGCACTGTTAGAACACATTGCAAAGATAATTCAGGCTGGCTTTTGTGACAGAACATTGATTTCACTTAAGGCTCCTGGTCAGAGATTTGCAATTACTAATTCTTTTGCTTCTCATGGGTATTTATTTGTTCCTTTCTCTAGAATAAAGTGGCACAAGTGATTAATCCAAAACTGAGATAATATTATGGTTGAAGGCAAGGGCATTTTCTTCTGGGGATGCCCTCTTTCTAAC
Organism: Hylobates moloch; assembly: GCF_009828535.3. Lineage (NCBI taxonomy): Eukaryota > Metazoa > Chordata > Mammalia > Primates > Hylobatidae > Hylobates > Hylobates moloch. Next base: position 24,451,667 of record NW_026652279.1, on the reverse strand, counting down.
GAAGACTGGATATCATGGAAACCCAGTAATAGATGTGATACGGTTAGGCTTCATGTCTTCACCCAAATCTCATCTTGAATTGTAATCCCCAGGTGTTGAAGGAAAGACCTGGTGAGAGGTGACTGGATCACAAGAGCCATTTCTCCCATACTGTTCTCATGATAGGGAGTGTGTTCTCACAAGATCTGATGGTTTTATAAGGGGCTCTCCTCTCTTTGCTTCCCATACACACACTCTCACCTGCTGCCATGTAAGATGTGTCTGCTTCCCCTTCTGCCATGATTGTAAGTTACCTAAGGCCTCACTGGCCATGCAGAACTGTGAATCAATTAAACCTCTTTTCTTTATAAATTGCCCAGTCTCGAGCAGTTCTTTGTAGCAGTGTGAGAACGAACTAATACAAGATGCTTATTGAAAATGTACTATATTCATGGACACACTGACCCTGGACACCATAAGACATTCAAAGAAGATAAATATGACACAATTCTTCTTTAAAAGAACCTTATTATTTTACAGAAATATTAAAACTATCCTAGTGACTGTGATACGAGATCAAATATTCAACATATAAGAGCTCTTGAACTTTTGAGTGTTAGAAGAAATATAATAATATTACCATACCCTGAATATTTAAAATAGTTTTTAGGAAAGTTATTTCTCAGCTATGCAAGGAGTCAGACTCCTAGATAATTACATTTAAAGCCAAAAATTTATTGTTCCCTGGATTACTTCTATTTTTCTTCTTCTGCTCTCTAAATGAACATAGTCAGCAGTCACTGGAATCCTTTCATACTTGGTAGAATGTGTTTTTTGCAGTAGTTGAAACAATTCAACCATCCATTTAGGAAAAAAATCACAAAGCTCATTCCTCCAAACACCCAGAGAGCACTCAGCAAAGCACTTCAATTCACCCCTCCGATACTTAGATATGATTGACTTTGTTCCTTGCCATGAAGAAGCAGGATTTCCCTTGGATCAATTCCTTTAAAACAGGGAACCTGCACAGCAGGAATGCTGATCTTCCTAGCAACTTCTGCTTAACTATTGCTCTAAGCCAACTTTAATGGAGGGTGGAGCTCAGAGGTCCTAGGAGGCCACTCCAAAATCGTGTCAATGCCCTGTGCAAAGGAACACTGTCCGTACTCCACAGGGAGTGTTATAGATTCTATCAGAGACCAGAAACTCTAGATAAGCTGCTGAATTAACATAGAATGCCCACTGCAACGGGAAGTTTGAACCCTGTGGTCAATTGCTGTACTTGCCAACAAGATGTATTTCCCATGTCTCAGGCAGGCTTGAGAAAGAAAAAGGGGGGCAAACCAGCAATGAAACAAAACAGCTGGCACCTACTTCTTGATTTTTGTTTTTTTTTATTGCTTTCCAATCTCTTGCAGGTATATATTCCATCCAAGCAAATTTTGAATGGCCAATGCTACTTAAGCAATTCATAGAAGATAAAATGGATTTCTCTAGAGCTTTTCTTTAAAGAGATTCCAAGTATGTAATCATATCCCTACCTAGAACATATTTGAGACATGACCCTTTAATCCAATTTGAATTATCAAACTATTGCTAAATATAATACTTTGTGGCTTGATGATTTCTGGTTTTAAAAGTCTGACATTTTTATGAAAGACACAGATATGAAAAGGTGATACTGTCAGGTGCTGATGCCAGGTAGGAGTTTTTGTTTTTTTTTTCCCAGCCTGGAAAGTAGTCTCTGTTTATGAAATTACAGCTAGCCCAGAATTTACATGATGAAAGGCCAAGTTTATAGGCCTCAATTTATTTCTATTATCATGAAACCAAAGGAAGATAATTTGTTGGTTTCAACACTAGTATACCCCAAATTTATATACTTGTTTAGGAGACAATAAGCTACCTTTATTTCTACAATCACGACATCAAATGAAGAGAATTTTCCAGTTTCAATACCAGTGGTCCAGTGATCTCAATACAGACATTTTCACAGAGTATCCATGGTGTGAAATTCAAAGGGCGAATGTCCCCCATGTGGTCATGAAATGCTGTTTGGACTTCCAGAGAACCAGCTACAGTTGCTTATTGTACTTAACGATTCATGTAAGAGGAACATGACTTTTTTTAAGGTTAGCATATTTTTAATTTTTATTCTATTTTTATTTCAATAGTTTTTGGGGAACAGGTGGTGTTCAGTTACATGGATAAGTTCTTTAGTGGTAATTTCTGAGATTTTAGTATACCCATCACCCCAACAGTGTACACTGCACCCAATGTGTAGTCTTTACCACTCACTACCCTCTCACACTTCCCCCCAAGTCCCCAGAGTCCATTATATTATTCCTATGCCTTTGCATCCTCATAACTTAGCTACCTCTTATAGGTGAGAATATATAATGTTTGCTTTTCCATTTCTGAGTTACTTCATGTAGAATAATGGTCTCCAATTCCATCCAGGTTGTTGCAAATGCCATTATTTTATTCATCTTAATGGCTGAATAGTATTCCATGGGGTGTGTGTGTGTACATAAATATACATGTAGATGATATATAATATATAAATTTATGCTTTAAGGGGGGATATATATTTATATATATCCCACATTTTCTTTATTTGCTCATTGGTTGATGGGCATTTAGGCTGGTTTCATATTTTTACAATTGTGAATTTTGCTACTATAAACATGCATGTGCAACTGTCTTTTTCATATAATGACTTCTTCTGGGTAGATACCCAGTAGTGGGATTGCTGGATCAAATGGTAGTTCTACTGTTAGTTCTTTAAGAAATCTCCATACAGTTTTCTATAGTGGTTGTACTAGTTTACATTCCCACCAACAATGTAAAAGTGTTCCCTTTTCACCACATCCATGTCAATATCTTTTTTAAATTTATTTTTTAATTATGGCCATTTTGGTAGGAGTAAGGTGGTATCACATTGTGGTTTTGATTTGCATTTCCCTGGTAACTAATGATGTTTAGCATTTTTTTTACATGTCGATTGGCCATTTGTGTATCTTCTTTTGAGAACTGTCTGTTCATGTCCTTAGCCCACTTTTTAATGGGATTATTTTTTTCTTGTTGATTTGAGTTCCTTATAGATTTTTGGATATTAGTCTTTTGTTGGATGCATAGTTTGCAAATGCTTTCTCCCACTCTGTGGGATGTCTGTTTACTCTGCTGATTATTTATTTTGCTGTGTAGAAGCTTTTTAGCTAAATTAAGCCCCATCTACTTATATTTGTCTTTGTTGCATTTGGTTTTGGGTTCTTGGTCATGGACTATTTGCCTAAGCTAATATCTAGAAGAGGTTTTCTTATGTTACCTTCTAGAATTTGTATGGTTAGAGGTCTTAGATTTAAGTCTTCGATTCATCTTGATTTTTCTATAAGGTGAGAGAGAAGGATCCAGCTTTATTCTTCTACATGTGGCTTGCCAATTATCCCAGCACCATTTGTTGAATAGGGTGTCCTTTCTCCATTTTATATGTTTGTTTGCTTTGTCAAAGATCAATTGGCTGTAAGTAAGTGGATTTATTTCTGAATTCTCTATTCTGTTCCATTGGTCTATGTGCCTATTTTTATACCAGTATCATGCTATTGTTTTTTCTAGTTCTGTGAAGAATGATGATGGTATTTTGATGGGAATTGCATTGAATTTATAGATTGCTTTTGGCAGTATGGTCATTTTCACAATATTGATTCTACCCATTCATGAGCATGGAATGTGTTTCCATTTGTTTGTGTTGTCTATGATATTTTCAGCAGTGTTTTGTAGTTTTCCTTGTAGAGATCTTTCACCTCCTTGGTTAGGCATATTCCCAAACATTATATATATATTTGCAGCTGTTGTGAAAGAGGTTGAGTTCTTGATTTCATTCTCAACTTGGTCACTCTTGGTGTATAGCTGTACTACTGATTTGTGTACGTTGACTTTGTATCCTGAAACTTTACTGAATTCATTTGTCAGATCTAGGAGACTTTTGGATGAGTCTTTAGGGTTTTCTAGGTATGCGATCATATCATCAGTGAACAGAGACAGTTTGACTTCCTCTTTACTGACTTGGATGCTCTTTATTTCCTTCTCTTGTCTGATTGCTCTGGTGAGGACTTCCAGTATTATGTTGAACAGAAGTGGTGAAACTGGGAATCCTTGTCTTGTTTCAGTTCTCAGAGGAAATAGCTTCAACTTTTCCCCATTCTGTATACTGTTGGCTGTGGGTTTGTCACAGATAGCTTTTATTACCTTAAGGTATGTCCCTTCTATGCCAATTTTGCTGAGGGTTTTAGTTATAAAGGAATACTGGATTTTGCCAAGTGCTTTTTTTTGCAATTGAGATGACCATATGAATTTTGTTTTTAATTCTGTTTATGTGGTATATCAAATTTATTGACTTGTGTATGTTAAACCAACCCTGCATCCCAGGTATGAAATCCACTTGATCGTGGTGTATTATCTTTTGGATATGCTGTTGGATTCAGTTCGCAAGTATATTTCGTTGAGAATTTTTGCATCTATCTTCATCAGGGATATTGGTCTGTATTTTTTTTGTTGTTGTTGTTATGTTCTTTCCTGGTTTTGGTTTTATGGTGATACTGGTTTCACAGAATGATTTAGGGAGAATTCCCTCTTTATCGTTTGGAATAGTTTCAACAGGATTGGTACCAATTCATCTTTGAATGTCTGATAGAATTCAGCTGTGAATCCATCTGGTCCTAGACTTTTTTTTTGGCAATTTTTAAATTACTATTTCAATCTCACTGCTTGTTATCAGTCTGTTCAGTTTCTTTTTCTTTCTGATTTAATCTACGAGGGTTGTATATTTCCAGGAATGTATCTATGTCCTCTAGGTTTTCTAGTTTGTGTGCATAAAGGTGTTCACAGTAGCCTTGAATGATCTTTAGTATTTCTGTGGTATTTGTTGTAATACTGCCCGTTTCATTTCTAATTGACCTTATTTGGATCTTCTCTCTTCTTTCTGTGGTTAATTTCACTAATGGTCTATTGATTTTGCTTGTCTTTTCAAAGAAACAGCTTTTTGTTTCATTTATCTTTTGTATTTTTTCTGTTTCAATTTCATTTAGTTCTGCTCTGATCTTTGTTATTTCTTTACTTCTGCTGGGTTGGGTTTTGGTTTGTTCTTGTTTCTCTAGTTCCTTGAGGTATGAGCTTAAATTATCTATTTGTACTCTTTCAAACTTTTTATGTAAGCACTTAATGCTATAAACTTTCTTATTAGCACTGCTTTTGTTGTATCTCAGAGGTTTTGATAGGTTGTGTCACTATTATTCAGTTCAAATAATTTTTAAATTTCCATCGTAATTTCATTGTTGACCCATGGATCATTCAGGAGCAGATTATTTAATTTTCATAATTTGCATAGTTTTAAGGGTTCCTCTTGGAGTTAATTTCCAATTTTATTTCACTGTGGTCTGAGAGAGTACTTGATAAAATTTAGATTATCTTAAACTTATTGAGACTTGTTTTGTGGCCTATGATATGGTCTGTCTTGGAGAATGTTTCAGGTGCTGATGAAAAGAATGTATATTCTGTAGTTGTTGGGTAGAATGTTCTGTAAATATCTGTTAAGTCCATTCATTCTAGTGTATAGTTTAAGCCCATTGTTTCTTTGTTGACTTTCTATCTTGATGACCTGTCTAGTGCTGTCAATGGTGTACTGAAGTCCCCCACTATTATTGTGTTGCTGTCTATCTCATTTCTTAGGTCTAGTAGTAATTGTTTCATAAATTTGGGAGCTCCAGTGTTAGGTGCATATATATTTATGTCATATTTTCCTGTTAGACTAGTCCTTTTATCATTAAATAACGTTCCTCTTTATCTAACTGTTGTTGCTTTAAAGTCTGTTTTGTCTGATATAAGAATAGCTACTTCTGCTCACTTTTGGTTTCCATTTGCATGGAATATCTTTTTTTAACCCACTTACCTTAAGTTTATGTGAATCCTTATGTGCTAGATGAGTCTCTTGAAGATAGCAGATACTTGGTTGGTAGACTTTTAATCTGTTCTGCCATTCTGTATCTTTCAAGTGGAGCATTTAGGCCATTTACATTCAATGTTAGTATTGAGATACGAGATACTGTTCTATTCATCATGCTAGTTGTTGCCTATGTACGTTGTGTTTTTTTTTTTTTTTTAATTTTGCTATTGTTTTGTTGGTCCCTGTGAGATTTATGCTTTAGGGGGATTCTATTTTGGTATATTTCAAGGTTTTGTTTTAAGATTTAGAACTCTTTTTAGTAGATCTTGTAGGGCTGGCTTGGTAGCGGGCAAAATCTTTCAGCATTTGTTTGTCTGAGCTGACAGGCTGATAATTATTTTGTTTAAGGAGGCTAAAGATAGGACCCCAATCCCTTCTTGCTTGGAGGGTTTCTGCCAAGAAATCTGCTGTTAATCTGATAGGTTTTCCTTCATAGGGGATACTTTTTATCACAGTCCCTAAGATACTTTCCTTTATCTTGAATTTAGATAATCTGAAAACTATGTGCCTAGGTGATGATCTTTTTACAATGAATTTCCTGGGTGTTCTTTGAGCTATTTGTATTTGGATGTCTAGCTCTCTAGCAAGACCAAGGAAGTTTTCCTTGATTATTCCCTTAAATAAATTTTCCAAACTTGCAGATTTCTCTTCTTAAGGAACAACAATTATTCTTATGTTTGGTCATTTAACATAATCCCAAATTTCTTACGGGCTTTGTTCATTTTTTAAATTCTTTATTCTTTGTCTTTGTCTGATTGGCTTAATTCAAAAGCCTTGTCTTCGAGCACTAAAGCTCTTTCTTCTAATTGTTTGATTCTATTGCTGAAACTGTCCAGTGTATTTTGCATTTTTCTAAGTGTGTCTTTATTTTCCAGAAGTTTTGATTGTTTTTTCTTCACAATATCTATTTCTCTGGAGAATTTTTCATCCACATCCTGTATTTTTTTTAATTTCTTTATGTTGGTTTTCAACTTGCTCTGGTATATCCTTGAGTAGCTTAATAATCAACCTTCTGAATTCTTTATCTGGCATTTCTTCTTGGTTTGGATCCATTGCTGGAGAGCTAGTTTGATCTTTTGGGGATGTTATAGAACCTTATTTTGTCATATTACCAGAATTACTTTTCTGATTCAGTTGTTTCGGTGGAAAGATCTGTAACTCAAGGACTGCTGTTCAGATTCTTTTGCCCCATGGGGCTATATCCCTTGATGTAGTGCTTTCCTCCTTCCCCTAGGAATGGGGCTTCTTAAGAGGCAGACTGCAGTGATTGTTATTGCCCTTCTGGGGGCTAGCCCTACAGTGGGGCTACCGGGGTCTGGGCTGGTGCTGGCGAATGTCTGCAAAAAGACTTGTAATGTGATCCATCTTCAGGTCCAGCACCTGCTCAGGTCGAGGTAGTAGGGGAGTAAAGTGGACTCTGTGGGAGTCTTTGGGTGTAGTTTTGCTTAGTGCACTGGTTTTCTCAAATGTTGGTTATGCTAGCCAAGAAGTTGTCATGTGGGCAGACTCAGGTTAGCCAGGGTGTTGCAGGCAGTGGAATTAGCTGTTATTTTTTCATTCTTTGGAGCAGAGTTGTTCTGTTATAAGTTGCTATAATGGCTTGACTTGATTGACCTCCAGCCAGGAGGTGGCACTTTCAAGAAAGCACCAGCTGTGGTAGTGGAAGGGGGATATAAGTTTGCCCTGCATTGGCTAGGATAAGTACCTGTGTTTCTCAAGTGATGGGAGGAGCCATAGAGCTCCCAAAAGTTTATGTCTGTTGTCTTTAGCTACCAGGGCTGGTAGAAAAAACCATCCAGTGGGGGCAGGGTCAGGCAGTTCAGAGCTCAGACTCTCGTTGGGTGGGGCTTGCTGAGGCCAAGTTTTTCAACTATCTCACAGAGTTTGCAGCAGTAAGCCGCTTCTTTCAGCTCCCAAAAGTTTATGTCTGTTGTCTTTAGCTACCAGGGCTGGTAGAAAAAACCATCCAGTGGGAGCAGGGTTAGGCAGTTCAGAGCTCAGACTCTCGTTGGGTGGGGCTTGCTGAGGCCAAGTTTTTCAACTATCTCACAGAGTTTGCAGCAGTAAGCCGCTTCTTTCAAAGGGTCTGTGAATTCTTTCAGTTTTCCTGGTATGTTCCTGTCGTGGTTCTTGGAGCATAAGTTCACAATGTGAGTCTCCACACACTATTTCTGTTCATCTAAGTGGGAGCTGCATGTTACTCCTATCTCTTATCCACCATTTTCCCCCTTAGAGAAACATGTCTTTAATTGAAGGAAAAAATCTTTCAAGACTTGGTTATTGATTCTGATATTGATTCATATATAAACCAGAGGGGAATTAGGCAAAGACATAGTCCATGATTTCAAAGCTTATGTATGTATGCTACTTGGAAAGACGATTTGATACAGTGAATGTATTTCATTGCCTTTCTCAACACAAATTTTCTTTGACCATAGCTGTATGGAAACAGAAGGCTGCAGCCGAAGTCCAATCCTCACTATTAACAAGGTATATGATCTTAGTTCTATTTCTTTCCCTAAGATAAATGGTCTATTCTCCTCCTCTCCCTACACAAAGTCGTTGGGAGAATCATATTAGATAATGAGGAGGAATTAGTTACGTAAGTTCCAAACATTTGTGCAAACTCAGAAAAGCAGTAACCCATGGGATGCTAGGCTGATGTTCACTTTCCTCGTTGAATATCCTGCTCAGGTGTGGTGTCACTGTTACTTTACTTAGTGCTGCAAGGATGTCAAGTCTACTCTAGATGAAAGGAAAATTCCTCTTGTATACACCTGTAAAATATACCTACAACTTGACCGTTTCCTACCATTACTTCTGCTCCTACCATAGTCTGAGTCACACTCCTCTCTCACCTCCTTTAAGTTTCAACATCCTTTTCCAGACACGCTCAATATAATTGCTTCAGGTTTTTCTACTTCTCAGTGTCAAACTGCATGGGAACCTTTAAAAAATATAATTGACATTGAATCCCTTGATTCTTCTCTAATTCTTTAATAATGGTAGAGCCCTTAGAGAGCTACCTCTGTGCTGTTTACCTAGGGGGAAATGGAGGCTCAGCAGAAAAGAGACTCCTTTTAAGCCTACAACAAGTATTAAGCACAAGACAAGGCTCCAACACATGAGATACTGTGCTATGATACAGGTTTTCCCAAAAGCTCCTGGAAAGATGTGGAATAATGAGGACTGCAAGTCCACAACTCAGACTTCAGGGTTTCAGGTGCTTTTGGCTATAGGATTCATGCTGCTACCTCACAGAGATTAGCTAGATGACTAGAGAAGAAAAATTGAATTATGCTTTCAGAAAGGAATATTTTGTGTCTTACACAGTAATTTGAGCTGTGGTATGTCCACTTGGAGTCTCTGCTTCTGCTGCATTTTAAAAATATCCTTCAAATTGTCTGATTATTTTATCTAAGCTTTTGATCATTTAATTCTACTCTTCAAGGAAATTCTCCCATCTTCCAGCTCTGTCTGTTAGGATTCCACCAAGTTCCTTCTCTATCATGACACTCTTTTGATTGCCCTTTCAGACACGCTCACTCTACTCTATAATGTTTTTGAGATTTGGCCATAAGCCTTCATGCCTCCTCTTTATTCATTCATTTAAACATATTTATTTAGTATCTAATGTGTGCCAGCCTTTATTTTAAAAACTTTAGTACAGAGGGAATACAGTATTAACTAAATGAGACATGGATCCCCAATCTTGTGGAGTTTTTGTTCTCCTGGGGAACACGGGTAATACATAAGGTGATTTTCAGATATTCATAAGTGTTGTAGAGAAAAATCAACAAAATAAGATAGCAGGCTTTTACAGGGGCTCAGGGTGAGCTGATGTGGTGTTCATGAGATGCCTCTCTGAAGGGTGACAATTCAGGTAAGATGAGGATAATTGGAATAAATCAGCCCTATGAAAATAAAGAGAAAGAAGATTCCAGATAGAAAGACCATTCTGTCTCTAGGTCTGAAAGTAGGAACAAACATGGTGCCCTGGAGGAAGGGGTATTAGTCTGTTTTCACACTGCTGGTAAAGACATACCCAAGACTGGGTAATTTATAAAGAAGAAGAGGTTTAATGAACTCACAGTTCCACGTGGCTGGGGAGGCCTCAAAATCACGGTGGAAGGTGAAATGCACGTCTTACATGGCAGCAGGCAGGAGATAATGACAGCCAAGTGAAAGGGGAAAGCCCTTATAAAGCCATCAGATCTTTTGAGACTTACTCACTACCACAAGAACAGTATGGGGGATCCAGCTCCATGATTCAATGATCTCCCACCAGGTCCCTCACACAACACGTGGGAATTACGGGAGCTACAATTCAAGATAAGAGTTGGGTGGGAACAGAGCCAAACCATATTAGAAGGGAAAAGAAAGGAAGTAAGCCTGTATGGCTGGTACAAGGGGGACAGATAGAAGAGGGCTAAGGCTTGAGGATGGAGGTCAGCTTGGAGCCCCTGTAAAGCAACACAGAAACAGGTTTTCTTCCAGGGACAGAAAGTCACTGGAGGGTTTTCTGAGAGGCTTTTCCTTATATCATTATAGAATCATTGAAAACATCAAGTATATCTTGAACATGTCTGTGCTGCTAACATATCAAGATGATGCCTTAAAAATAGCAGGAATTCAATATATATTTGACAGACTGAAGTGTGCTTTTATGAGACCTTTTGGGTTCATTTAGAGAGAAGTCCTTTTATCTTTTGAAGTGGATACCCCATGCCTCAACCTCTGTGATTAGGTAACACGAACATTACCTTCTGTGTTGTTTAATTACCTTCCTTCTTCTCAGTGAAATTATTAAGAGTTGAGCAAATGATACTATTGAGTGACTCCCAAACACTAGTCATTCATGTAACATCCTCAAAATGTTTGCTAAATCCATATGCCATCTATACGACTGGATAATTAATATATTTCTCTATAATAAAACACTGTTTACTCAAATAAGTACATTTTAAAAGGAAATAGATGCATATATGTTATGCCTATGTAAGTATACATACATCCATGCATATATACCCCTACTCACAGATATATGAACATAAGTTAAAAGGAAATATAAACACACACACGTATACACACACAATGCTACTGAACACCCATGAAATCATAGATGTGACACGCTAGGCATACTTTTAAGTTACATATAGAAATATAAGACTATTGAAATTTTTAAAATATTCATTTATATATACCTAAAAATCACCTGATTTATAGTATACATATCACTCTTTCAGAAATTCCAGTCTAATCCATTCACCTGGCTTTGCTCTGAAAAGGCTGAGTCTCCACTCCTCAAAGCAGGGCAAGAAGTGTAGCCCGTCACTGGGCAGCTCCATGCACCCATTCACAAAGAATAAATCAGGCTGCAACTTCTCAATTACTGGCAATGCAGTCTTGCTCATTGTGGACCAAATAGCTTATCCAAGGTCCAATGCAAGTGGGTGGATGGGTGAACCAATTTATGGTGAGGCATGGTTGAAAGGACACTGCTTGTTAAATGATGGAACAGTTTCCAGTCTAGCTGTCTTACAAGAATGAGCACCTTGGGAACCTGTTTCTCTCCTCCCGGAACCACTTGTGAAGTAACAAGGTTTAGGAGAAAATTTGTCATCGAAATGTTCCTCTAGTGATTTTGTGGCCTTGGTTCAAATACTTTGATGATGTCTTTCATGGCAGAAGGCAGGTTATGATTAATACTAATGTCACAGAACTAACATCCTTAAAACAGGCCAGGTTTTAAACATAAGGGGCGGTGGGGGCGGCGGCTGAGATTTGCTTTTATTTATGGTTCTTTATCAAAGCTAACTCTCAGAAAACTTAAAGTTATTTTGAAAAGGAAGAGCACCTGCAAAGAGACTAACAAGTCTCATAAGACAGAAGGTGGACATACTGAAATCCATCAAAATCCATCCCATGTATACTCATCACCACACAAACTTTCCAGGGTTTCTACTATCTGCAAAACTCGGCCCTAGGCACCATAGAAATAAAAAAAATCACCTGTGAGGGGTTTATGGCACAATTTACTATGTGTAGCAAAATTCATGTCAGAGAGGAATAATGCATTTAGCTACAAGAAATAGAATTAGTGACTCACAGACCTTAAAGAGGTACATTTGTCTTGCTAACAAGTATTCTAAAAGCAGAAAGTCTAGGGCTGGCACTGAGGCTCAACAGTTACCAGATACACAGGTGCATTCTGAGTTTCTACTCTATCGTCCTTGCCAGGTTGACTTAGTGACTCACAGGCAAAGGCAGCTCCAGGTATCACATCTACCAGCAAGGTATAGAGAAGGGGTCAAGGTTCAAAGGGCTGTGCTATTGCTAGCATCCTAGGGGCACACTCAAAGCCAACACTCAAAGCAGCAGGGAAGCTAAATACTAATTGTTAGGTACCTACCAGTGAAGAATCGGTTGGAAATGGTTTGGGGGCACACAAATCAATAGTTTCTCTTACATCAAACCTTTCTTCAAAGATTCTAAACCAGACTACATTATCAGGGTATCCACAGTGTCAAAACTTTTTAATCAAATGGTATAGGACAGAAAAGCCATGATGATGAGTTAGAAAATTTTTCCTAATCTGTTACCTTGGTTAATCAGCCTTTTACAATATGTCTTTTCATGGGAAAATCTTTGCTAATTCTAAAGTTGAGATAAGCCACAGTCACTGAATTTTAGTGCCATAATTGGTTTTGCAGTGGGATGAAAAAAGCAGGGATTTCAGCATTAGAAGGCCGTGTGTTCCATTTCTGGCTTTGGAACTTGGAAGCTAGTAGCCCTGACCAAAATCATCACCTCTCAAAGTGTTGTTTTCCTCATCTACACAAAGTAGTAAATATCACTTATATTTTCATAAGTTTTTTGTAGGACTTACAATGTTCTTATACATTATTTAGAACAGCGTCCTGCTCAACGCAGATGTTCAATAAATGGTTGCTTTGGAAATTAGGTGAGTTTAAGGTCAGCTTTGATTATACATCAGGATCACCTGAAGGATTTGTTAAACATGCAAATATTATGACATCTCTTCCCACCTGGTCCACCTCCTGTTATAGGGCTCAGGAATGTTTAGATCTTAATAAGCTTCATTAGAGATTAAAGAGCAGAAGTTGGTGTGAAAATCAAGAGGTCCAACTGCCTTCCAATTTTAGGAATACTTTATACTAGGGAGTAGCAACGGGATTTTTGAAGGCAAATGTGGAAAGATAATTTTGCACTTAGATAACACTATAAAGGTCAAAATGTTAAATATATGAATAAATACAAATATATAAATATGAATATGTTAACTGGAGTTTAGAATCAATATTTGTTTGTTGACTCCAATTGGATTACATAATAGAATTTAAATTGAGGAAAAGGATAGCAATAGTTCTTTTCTTTCTTATGCTTTCTTTCTTCTCTCCTCTCCTTTTCCTTCCTTCTGATAGGAGGCAGAGGGGAGTCAGCAATATTTTAGATTGGTAGAATGATAACAGGGAAGGGTACACCCTGAGATCTGGCAATAAAGAAAGAAATTCATGAATATTCACTTGGAGCCCACATTTAAAATACTCAACACAAGAATATTATTTCCTGAGTTATAATTATTTGATAGAATGCAATTTGAGCAATAAACAGTAACTTTGCAGGCATGCTCAGGATGAGTTTTAGCTCCAGAGATACTGGGCAAATACAGAGAAGAACTTTAATTAACCAATTAACATCTTCAATAATTTCTCCAAGCACCTGTTATGTGCCAGGCACCATGCTAGTGATGAACAAGAGAGATGCCATCTGTATTCTCATAAAGCTTATATTTTCGGAACACAGATATTAAACAAATATTTATGTAAGTATTTAAATATAATTTTGATAAGTGTAGTGAGGAGAAAATACAGGTATCTTTAAGGAATTATAGTGGTGAGGGTGGATTGTGGGCAAAATAATTGGGAGAAACTTTTTTTTTTTTTTGAGACATAGTTTCACTGTGTTGCCCAGGCTGGAGTGCAATGGCGTGATGTCGGCTCGCTGCAACCTCCACCTCCCAGGTTCAAGCGATTCTCCTGCCTCAGCCTCCTGAGTAGCTTGTGCCACCACACCTGGCTAATTTTATATTTTTAGTAGAGATGGGGTTTGTCCATGTTGGTCAGGCTGGTCTCAAACTCCTGACATCAGATGATCCACCCATCTCTGCCCCTACAAAGTGCTGGGATTACAGGTGTGAGCCACTGTGCCCAGCCCCTAGTCTCCTTTTCTAAATGTCCTTTGCTTCTGCTCTATGTCTTTTCCTTTCTCTTGATACACAGGGTGCTTAATTAAACCCCATTAACTAACGATATGGCCATTAACAACAAATACCACCTGGGAACACTTTTAACTTTCAGCTCTTTAAAGAAAAAAATGCTATAATCACTTGCTATGATGCGTCACCATCTGCAGTTTAAAAGACCATAATAGCAACTCACCTGCTGTCCCACCTAAGATGTTCTCAAGACAGAATTAGCCCAACACTGACAGAAGTGAGACGCCTATTCAATAATTATAATTTGAACTTTAAAGAGGCCTTCTTGTATAAAATCACAATTAGGCTGTTGTTTTTCTCTCAAAATAATGTGGGTTTTTTTTCTTTTTTTGCCTACTGTTGTTCAACAGATGTTGATACCTTTAATTACTGTGGTTGTCACTTAAATCTAATTTCAAAGCTCTTTTCACTTTGCCAAGAATCAAATAGTGTTCATGCTTTGGGGCGGGGGGGGGGGGGGGGGGGGGGGGGGGGGGGGTGGGGGAGGTGTAGAAGGGGTAGTTTATTTTCTTAGACAAGTTGCACTTATTTTTATTATAGATGCTTCCTTAAGCAGTTACTCATTACGATGAAACACATATTTAGGTCTGGCTTTGGTGCTGTTCCTCACTCATGATCTGATATAGGCATGTATTTCTTCATTGTCAAGAGAGAGACAACAAAACTGTAAACTAACAAATTTGGGAGGAAGCTCATAAATACCCAGTTTTAATTGGTACATCAATTGGAAGAATAAAAGTATTCATATTAATTTTGTTAAAACTACAAATATTTAAAAGACTCAATATATAGAGATGCATACAGACACGCTGTTCTGAAATGAATTACCCTTGATCAGAATGGTTATGTCAACACCATTTAGATTTATGTGGCACTGGTTGTGCTGGACAGTTTGGTACTCCGCTGGTCTCCTTTCCCAAGCTGGGATATCTATCCCTCAGTTGCTGAGTGTGTTGGCTGCTAAATGGCTCAGGACTGCCCCTTTCTCCGAAGCAGAAGTTCTCAAAGTGTGGTCCCTGAGCCAGCTGCATCAGCAACACCTCGGAACTTGAATGCAAGACTTTTATCCTACTCCAGACATACCAAATGAGAAACTCTGGATTGAGGCCCAACAATCTGTGTTTTAGTAAGCTCACCCAGCAAGTGATTCAATAAATGCAAACATTTGAGAAACTTTGCTCTAGAGAATCTTTGGTCCTTTGGTCAAAATTTCTTTGTATTTTTGTTCACAAAAGAATTCCTTTTAGGTAAAACAAGACCTAACAAAGGAAGTAACCATCTCCCTCACCTCACTTAGCATGGTGACAGCTCGGTAAATATATTTGAGAACTTTCAATACCCAGATTCCCCTGAAACCTCTGGCCCACTCTTCATGTTAGAAGACAGTTGGGGGGCTCTTGTTTGAAGATTCTGGAAAAGCTTAGAAGGAAGCAGGTGGTCTGCAAGGCAATGAGGTTCTGTCTCTTCTCCCATCCTGGCAACTGAAAAAATCCACTGGGTTTAAATCTCTGTGTGGCCCAGCTGAGAAAGTGCTGGCCTGCTAAGTGAGGAGATAAATTATATGTTGGAAAAGCTGCAGGACCTAGCTGATATATACTGGAAGAAACTAGGAGGGTATGTTTAAAAATAGATTCTACAGGTGCCAGGCCAAGGTCAGGAGAGGCCAGACTACATAAAGCTGGATACAAGAGAATTTGCTGATATTGGAGATTCGTCTATGACTCAACACTTTGTCAAGGATTCTGAGGGCTCCTCTATGCAGGGTTGAGATAGTTCCTGGGAACCTGAAAAAAAGTATGCCTCTAAATGAAGTAGAGATGCCAAAATTCCTTAGCAGAAAGTGAAGGAAGAAATAAAAATGCTCAGAGTAAAACAAACAAACAAACAAACAAAAAGACTTGCTAGTATGTGACTATTATGTGAGAAAGGAAAACACAGAGACGAACTAGGTCACTTGAGGGGACCTGTAGGCACACCTTTTACTCTGGCATATGGGGAATCCATACTCACTGAAAAGGCCAGAAGAGGCTGTTCTTTGTAAGCTGTGACTAACAGAAGATACTGTTATAGAACTGGGCTGAGGTCGGCAGCTCCAAGGAAAAGTCAGAATTCTTTGCCCAGTTTCCAGATTCAGAATTCATTGACTGAAGTTCTCCGTGAGGTAAGACCTTGCAACATTATAAGTAAATAGAGAAGTGATTCCGTCACTTCGTCCTTAAATGAACCTATGACATTAACTTTGAAAACTATACACTAAGGAGAGTAACCAGATTTTTCAAGGGCTCTTTCATACACCTGAGTTGAAGCTCATACACAGGGATGAAAATCATGATGCTGACCACCATTACCTGAAAACACACATGAGAATAGAAGTTCTGGATCAGGAAATAAATGGAGTCCTGGTCCAGGTTTGTTTCACAGGTGGTCCATGGATTCACACAGTACTGGTTTCCTTGGGTCCAAATATATAATTAGACTGAACTATATTACACCTTCGAGGGAAGGCATGAGAAATTGCTGTCACCCGTAAAGACTTAAAGAAAGCAAGGGTGGTGATACCCATCATATCCATGATCTTACTAGCTTGCTCCTTACAAAAAACAGCTTAATTTTGATAGATTATAGTGGACTGCTGCAAACTAAATCAACTAGTAGGTCAAATTATAGCTGTAAAGTAGTTCTTACTTTCAAGATTATATTTCGTAATACCTGGCATATTATAAGTGCCCACTAGAAGTTCACTGTCATTGTTGTAATCATTAACATTGTTAATTTCCACAACAATGTGATTATATTTTATAGAGAAGATTAACAAAACCATGACACATTATGTGGCCATTGATTTGGCAAATTAGTTTTTTGTATTTTTCTAATATCTAAGAGAAAAGAGTATAAGAAGCAGCTTGCTTTCATATGAGAGGAACAACAGTATATGTAAGCTACAGTATATTATTAGTAGTATTATTATACTTTAAGTTTTAGGGTACATGTGCACAATGTGCAGGTTTGTTACATATGTATCCATGAGCCATGTTGGTGAGCTGCACCCATTAACTCCCCATTTAGCATTAGGTATATCTCCTAATGCTGTCCCTCCCCCCTCCCTCCACCCCACAACAGTCCCCGGAGTGTGATGTTCCCCTTCCTGTGTCCATGTGTTCTCATTGTTCAATTCCCACCTATGAGTGAGAACATGCAGTGTTTGGTTTTTTGTCCTTGCGATAGTTTACTAAGAATGATGGTTTCCAGTTTCATCCATGTCCCTACAAAGGACATGAACTCATCATTTTTTATGGCTACATAGTATTCCATGGTGTATATGTCCCACATTTTCTTAATCCAGTCTATCATTGTTGGACATTTGGGTTGGTTCCAAGTCTTTGCTATTGTGAATAGTGCCGCAATAAACATACGTGTGCATGTGTCTTTATAGCAGCATGATTTATAGTCCTTTGGGTATATACCCAGTAATGGGATGGCTGGGTCAAATGGTATTTCTAGTTCTAGATCCCTGAGGAATCGCCACACTGACTTCCACAATGGTTGAACTAGTTTACAGTCCCACCAGCAGTGTAAAAGGGTTCCTATTTCTCCACATCCTCTCCAGCACCTGTTGTTTCCTGACTTTTTAATGATGGCCATTCTAACTGGTGTGAGATGGTATCTCATTGTGGTTTTGATTTGCATTTCTCTGATGACCAGTGATGATGAGCATTTTTTCATATGTTTTTTGGCTGCATAAATGTCTTCTTTTGAGAAGTGTCTGTTCATGTCCTTCGCCCACTTTTTGATGGGGCTGTTTGTTTTCTTCTTGTAAATTTGAGTTCATTGTAGATTCTGGATATTAGCCCTTTGTCAGATGAGTAGGTTGCAAAATTTTCTCCCATTTTGTAGGTTGCCTGTTCACTCTGATGGTAGTTTTTTTGCTGGGCAGAAGCTCTTTAATTAGATCCCATTTGTCAATTTTGGCTTTTGTTGCCATTGCTTTTGGTGTTTTAGACATGAAGTCTTTGCCCATGCCTATGTCCTGAATGGTATTGCCTAAGTTTTCTTCTAGGGTTTTTATGGTTTTAGGTCTAACATGTAAGTCTTTAATCCATCTTGAATTAATTTTTGTATAAGGTGTAAGGAAGGGATCCAGTTTCAGCTTTCTACATATGGCTAGCCAGTTTTCCCAGCACCATTTATTAAATAGGGAATCCTTTCCCCATTGCTTGTTTTTGTCAGGTTTGTCAAAGATCAGATAGTTGTAGATATGCGGCATTATTTCTGAGGGCTCTGTTCTGTTCCATTGATCTATGTCTCTGTTGTGGTACCAGTACCATGCTGTTTTAGTTACTGTAGCCTTGTAGTATAGTTTGAAGTCAGGTAGGGTGATGCCTCCAGCTTTGTTCTTTTGGCTTAGGATTGACTTGCCAATGCAGGCTCTTTTTTGGTTCCATATGAACTTTAAAGGAGTTTTTTCCAATTCTGTGAAGAAAGTCATTGGTAGCTTGATGGGGATGGCATTGAATCTATAAATTACCTTGGGCAGCATGGCCATTTTCACGATATTGATTCTTCCAACCCATGAGCATGGAATGTTCTTCCATTTGTTTGTATCCTCTTTTATTTCATTGAGCAGTGGTTTGTAGTTCTCCTTGAAGAGGTCCTTCACATCCCTTGTAAGTTGGATTCCTAGGTATTTTATTCTCTGTGAAGCAATTGTGAATGGGAGTTCACTCATGATTTGGCTCTCTGTCTGTGATTGGTGTACAAGAATGATTGTGATTTTTGTACATTGATTTTGTATCCTGAGACTTTGCTGAAGTTGCTTATCAGCTTAAGGAGATTTTGGGCTGAGACAATGGGGTTTTCTAGATATACAATCATGTCATCTGCAAACAGGGACAATTTGACTTCCTCTTTTCCTAATTGAATACCCTTTATTTCCTTCTCCTGCCTGATTGCCCTGGCCAGAGCTTCCAACACTATGTTGAATAGGAGTGGTGAGAGAAGGCATCCCTGTCTTGTGCCAGTTTTCAAAGGGAATGGTTCCAGTTTTTGCCCATTCAGTATGATATTGGTTGTGGGTTTGTCATAGATAGCTCTTATGATTTTGAGATACGTCCCATCAATACCTAATTTATTGAGAGTTTTTAGCATGAAGGGTTGTTGAATTTTGTCAAAGGCCTTTTCTGCATCTATTGAGATAATCATGTGGTTTTTGTCTTTGGTTCTGTTTATATGCTGGATTACATTTATTGATTTTGTATGTTGAACCAGCCTTGCATCCCAGGGATGAAGCCCACTTGATCATGGTGGATAAGCTTTTTGATGTGCTGCTGGATTCGGTTTGCCAGTATTTTATTGAGGATTTTTGCATCAATGTTCATCAAGGATATTGGTCTGTAATTCTCTTTTTTGGTTGTGTCTCTGCCAGGCTTTGGTATCAGGATGATGCTGGCCTCATAAAATGTGTTAGGGAGGATTCCCTCTTTTTCTATTGATTGGAATAGTTTCAGAGGGAATAGTACCAGTTCCTCCTTGTAGCTCTGGTAGAATTTGGCTGTGAATCCATCAGGTCCTGGACTCTTTTTGGTTGGTAAGCTATTGATTATTGCCACAATTTCAGAGCCTGTTATTGGTCTATTCGGAGATTCAACTTCTTCCTGGTTTAGTCTTGGGAGGGCGTATTTGTCGAGGAATTTATCCGTTTCTTCTAGATTTTCTAGTTTATTTGCATAGAGGTGTTTGTAGTATTCTCTGATGGTAGACTGTATTTCTGTGGGATTGGTGGTGATATCCCCTTTTTCATTTTTTATTGCATCTATTTGATTCTTCTCTCTTTTCTTATTAGTCTTGCTAGCAGTCTATGAATTTTGTTACCACAAAGGGAAACCCATCAGACTAACAGCTGATCTCTCAGCAGAAACTCTACAAGCCAGAAGAGAGTGGGGGCCAATATTCAACATTCTTAAAGAAAAGAATTTTCAACCCAGAATTTCATATCCAGCCAAACTAAGCTTCATAAGTGAAGGAGAAATAAAATATTTTACAGACAAGCTACAGTATATTTTAACATTGTGGCCATTTGGCAGAAAATCAGATGAAATCACTATATTGATGATGTCATATTAATCAGACATGTTGAACGATAAGCAGCAAGTTCTCCAGATGTCTTAGTAAGACAGATGTGCACCAGATGATGAGAAATACACATTACAAAGATTTAGGATCCTACTATGTTAGTTACAGTTTGTTTTTAGTTTTTGTTGGCGCTATGGGGTGGAGACGGGCTGCTAGCCTGGGACATGTCAAGACTAACTTTCAAAGTAAAAGTAGTTATTGTGCCTTTCCCCTCTTACTCCTAAAAAAGATGCACTATGTGGGATAGGCTGCTAATGATTCACAACTATCTCCCTCTCCTTTGGATGAACAGGAGCTGACTCCAAAGCTATTTATAACTCATTCCTAGAGACAGCCTGTGGCTAATGAATGACTGAGTCTGGAATACACATATCCATCCCTCTTGCCTTTCAGTGACCAATTCTCTTGTGCAATTCATGCTCCAGAGATCACCGTGTTCTCAGGGGGAAGCGAGACTCCAGTGGCGAACATGTTCTTGCTTACTTGTTTCCTGTGTCCCATAAGCAATGCCTCAATAAGGTATGCCCCAGAATCCCTGAGTTCGACTCTGCTTCTAAGGAAATCAATCAGAGACACTGATGCCATTACAAAGGTACATTTCTAACAACCATATGCCACTTTCAGTACTTCCCCTAGCTCATTTTCAAAAGAGGATAATGAATTTTGTGCTTCAACTCGTAAATCTCCCACTCCCTATATAAAGTAGTAAAGAAAGTAGTGGTAGGTGGCATACTACTCAGCCATAAAAAGGAATGAAATAATGGCATTGGCAGCAACCTGGATGGAATTGGAGACCATTATTCTAAGTGAAGCAACTCAGGAATGGAAAAACAAATATCATATTTTCTCACTTATAAGTGAGAGCTAAGCTTTGAGGATACAAAGACATAGGAATGATTTAATGGACTTTGGGGACTAGGGTGGGGGAAGAGGGGTGAGGGGTAAGGGATAAAAGAATACACATTGCATACAGTGTCCACTGTTGGGGTGACAGGTTCACCAAAGTCTCAGAAATTACCACTAAAGAACGTATCCATGTAACAACAATAACAACAAAAACACCTGTTCCCCAAAAACTACTGAAATAAGATAAATACATACATAAAAGTTTAAAAAAAATAAAAAGGTGGTGGGAATCAGATAGCTCTCATAATGAAATCCAAATTTCAGCAGATATATTCTTATGTAACTTTGGGCAAATTGTTTAACCCAAGTATTCATTTTTTAATCTATAAAATATCAATAAAGTAGTTCTTACTTTCAAGATGGTATTTTGTATACCTGGCATATTATAAGTGTCCACTAGAAGTTCACTACTAATATCATTGCTATTGTCATCGTTAACATTTTATGGAAATATCTCCATGTAGGTATCCAACAACTCTATTCATGAAGGAAAAATAATTAAAAACTTCATATATTCCATTTTTATTTTTTACACCACTAATTTCAAGGGAATGCTGTTTTTATTTTACCATTGACAATGTTCATAATATTCTGGGGTTTTTCTTGGAATCACACACTAATTTGCCAGAGGCCATTCACACTGATGTTGACATATGGAGGCCAGGTGTAACCTAACCATAGCATAAGTCATAAGCATCTGCATGAATGATGTTGATAGTTGAAATAATCAATTTGAGACAAGAACACTTTTTAGAATTCCATGGTACTTAAAAGTAAGTGCCAATATGCTATGCTTCACTTGGCCTATGTAGAATAAATTCTGTGAAACTTTTTTTAAAACATCAGACAGAAATTTTTAATGCTCAATTTATTCCTAAAAAAGCAAATTCCCTGAGGTTAGAATAAATTAGTGCTCCAAATGTCAGTGTCAGAGTGATTGACTTTAGGAAAACTGGTATTTGACTAGAAGAAAAAAAAAAACTGCCACAAACTCAAGAGTGTTAAACTATGAACTAAAATAGAAAAAGATAAATTTTGTTCCACTGTGATTTGTTGTATAAGAACAGGGAAAAAACACATAGCAGAGAGATCAGAAATAGCTAAAAAAACTACCTATTTCCTTAGGAGGAAATTTATATGATTGATTACACTACTTTTTGGGACTGGTCAGAGGTTAGTTTCTATATTCATTGAATTCATCAAATAATTGAACTCTCTGCTTACATGTAATGTCATGTCTACACATAGGTCATAAGGCATTTAAGTTTATAGGTAGAAGTACAAATAGGATTCTCATCTAAATTTAAAACTTGCTAGTATCATTGTTAGTATCAGAACCTTATGAACTGTATATTTGTGTGACAAGTCAGAACAAAAATAATTCATTTCTAACACTGGCTGCATTATATAGCTATATCTTTCTGCATTATCTAACTTTTCCACTGCCTTTTATCCATATATATTATTTTTCTTTGTGACTTTTCTGTATGTCTGTATCGAAAGCTCACCTAGGGGACTCAATAGCAGTGAGGCATAAAGAAGAAGATGGAAAAAAGCACTAGGATGCTTTGTCAAAATGGTAAATTAGCTGAAAAAAATGTGCAAAAATGTGAATTTACCCAGTAAGACATCTTCTTCAAAAAGATGGGAATATTTGTGTCTTAATACAATCTTTCAGTTTAAAATACAAAGTATCAGAAATTACATCTACAGAGCCCTCATAAAACAAATGTTTATGATGTATCAATGGATAAACACATCATGGTATATTTGTACAATGGAATATTACACAGCAATAAAAAGAACTACCATTATATGCAACAGTAAGGATCCATTTCCAAAACATTATGTTGGGTGAAAGAAGTTGCACACACACACACACACACACACATACACTGATCACTCACTGATGATGTTCAGGATATGCTACCCCAAAATATGGTACCTTGTCATTTGAGGAAACAGAAGAAGCAGGAAGGTTACTCTCTGGCCTTTTCCTGTTCTTCTCTGAAGCACGTTATACAACTCTCACTCAAGAAGGATCCTCTCTATATCTGGAGGACACAACTGCCCTTATCTCCAAAGACAGGGATAGAGAGAAGAATCTGAACAAACAGACCTCGCTATGTTTTCCCAGTTTATTACCATTAGATCATACCCAATCATACTTCTCCACAACTGTCCCGTTCTTTATCATACTTAGCATAAAATATACAGGTTTCCCTTTTTCTTCCGGTTTTCATTGCTAAAGGCTTGTGTGTCACATAAAACTTGTATTAAATAGATTTGTATGCTTTTCTCTTGTTAATTTGTCTTTTGTCATTGGCATCTCAGCCATGAGTTCAGCAATAGATGAGAAAAAAATCTTTACCCCCCTACTATGCACATAGATACACACACACACACACACACACACACACAGAGGTACTGTACAATTCCATGCATACATAATTCTTTGAAGTGCAAGAATACAAAAAAATGTATTTACTGTATGATAAATAAATAATTATATAAAGTGAAAGATAAGTCAACAGTAACCTCTATGAGGATGGTAGAATTAGTGACAGGAAATGGAACCCTGAGAATCTATCTGGTGTGATAGAAATATTTTATGTCTTGATTTGTGTAGTGGTTACCTTGGTGAATACATATATAAAATGCCATTGAGT
Source organism: Hylobates moloch (assembly GCF_009828535.3). Lineage (NCBI taxonomy): Eukaryota > Metazoa > Chordata > Mammalia > Primates > Hylobatidae > Hylobates > Hylobates moloch. Next base: position 24,427,684 of record NW_026652279.1, on the reverse strand, counting down.
GGTATACTTAAGACTTGCATATCTTAGTCTATGCTAATTATACTCCAATAAAAAGTTTAACAATAATAATAATCAAAGGCAACAAGATGCAAAAATAAGTGTCTTTAAATCAAGAAATATGTCTAAAGAACAGTTAAGAAAAACAAACAGCATCTTTTGTCAGTTTTTTTCTTTAGCCCTAATAAATTAAGGAACTTGTTGGCTGTTGTGTAAAGTTTACTAATGGCATCAGGCAGGCTGAACCTAAGTAGATATACACAAATAGTAAATCAGTCCTAGACTCTTTTGCCATACTATAGACATTCTGGTTTCTCGGCATTCTAAGATAAATTCTCTACTCCACTAGAAATCTCAGAAAGACCGGTCTCAGCTCTAGGTTGATATCAAGTGCTAGAATCCATATTCCAAAGGCTACAGGTCTCAAGAAGGCATGAATACAGACCATGATGTAGTTCCTGCCGATATCTCCATCATATATCCATCACAAGTCTTTCACGTTCTCCAGCTTGTCCTAACAAACATGTTAACACACTGTTTGATACTTTTGGCTCTTTGTAAATTCTGTCCCCCCTTAAATGGACCCTTCCACCCTTATTTCTTAGTTCAACTACTATGTGTTCTTTAAGGCCTCACTCTGATGTTGCCTACTTTTTTCAGCTAATGCACCCTCTGCCTATTGGTGTACACACAACCTCCTAAGCTTATCTCTATTATCACGATCCATCCTGACATTATAATGGTCTGATGTTTTTTGTCTGATTCCCCAAATTAATCATGGGTTCCTTTAAAATAGGGACAGTATCTTATTTCTTTTTTTTTTTGCTAGGACCTACTGATATTTCTAGGTTGAACTCAATTAAAGTTTGTTGAAGGCAAGTTCAATGAAACAACCTCAAAAACTCACAAGTTGGACCACCCTATGTCTCTTGCCAAAACCTCCTAAAATCCAAAAGACAAATTGACATTTTTGTCTGAAATGTGAATTCAAAGAAAAAAGCAGTCAGCTCTTTTTGCAATATTAAAGAGGATGGAGTATTAAGAGGTTAAGGAAGTAATTTTCTGAGACAAATTACAAATAGTACAGTAAATTTAGTCTTTGGAAACAGTATGTAAAACATCCCCCTTTTACAATTGACTATGGAAAAGACAGTTTCTACTTAAAGTTAGAAGAAGGTCACTTTAACTTTAAAATTTCAATTAACCTACAGCACACACCTAATATCGGGAATATACTGAGTCTAAAAAACGCCCATCTTATTTAGAGGGTTTTTTCTTCCCTTTTCCAAATGAGAAGAGATTAACCAGCATCTGATTTTTGTTAAAGAACATTTAAAAAACCCCTTCAACCTCCCAAATTTATAAATGACTTTTCTTCCAGCCATCCATTTGGCTAACTTAATGGCCCTTTCAATTCCCTCTACTGATTTGCTTTCATATTAAGCCCTGGATTTAATAGATTCAAACACTTCTTTCTTATTGTTCTCACTGAATCCAAACTAATTATACTTTCTTACTGCACTAGGTACAGTTCTTCACAGCCCATAGGTGAGTTTGTGAGCTCCTGGCATGATCTACTGCTTGCAAGGAAGAGAAGTCTTAGCCCCAGTCTTTAATTCCTTCTCCCCAGTGATGGACCAAGTTCCTGCTTTCCTAAATGGTAAAAACAGATAAAAACTGTTTTCTTGTCCTTGTGATAAAAAAAACAAATAAATTGCTGATGTCCTGAAAAGGGAAAAAAGGTAGATTTTGGACAAGTTTCAGAACAATTTGTTTTGGCAGCAGTTGATTCCAAAGATAGGACGTTTCAAAATGTTAAGACGCCTGTGATTTTTTTCCCCCTTTTTCTTACTCGGTTTGTAGATTTATTTTTTTCAGCTTCAGATTTTAGACTTCACCTTTACTTAGCTCCCTTTCTTGTTCTTCTTCAAACTCTCCTCTAATAATGCCATTGTTGTTTATCCTCTACATGAATAAAATCAAGAGAGGTATTTCAAGATCTTAAATTTGTTGTTTAATCATTTTAACTTTCGTACCCATAACTTCAAGAAGCCTGTAATTCCTTCTCTTTATTCCCTCACCTCTTCTTCTTGACAGCAGTCTTTCAAGTTCTTTTTGTCTACCTTGCACAGTTTTTTTTTGTAGAAAATCAGAATTCCAGAGCTAAAAAAACATTCTCAATAACCTCTTAATCCTGTCCACTCATTTTCTATATGAAAGCACTAGAATAGACTGTCAAAAACATCTATCCATGCCTACTTAGCACCCCAGCTATTTTTGGTCACAACCAACACTGGAATTCATGTGGGTTAACTCCAGAACCAATCTGTTTTATCTGTTCTTAGCAATATACAGTAATTGGTGGCGATTCTAGGACTAGAAGTAAATTGAATCATGCTGTTAAGATAGCAAAATACCTGCCTCATTTAAGTTTCTCTTAAGTTATTGCTCAATCTGTATGTCTCAACATGACCTCATATGCAAAATTAACTTGGTATTCTAGAGGACAGTATTATTATTTATTCTACATAATTATGACTTTTTGTCACTTACAATGGCCTATTCTTCGAAGATACTCAAAAGTTCTATATGACTACAGTTCTCCTTCCTTAAGGTCTGTGGTATGCTCATATAAAAATTGGGAAGAGGTTAGTGGGAATTCTAGGGGATGATATTCACTATAGACACATCACCCCATTTGTTTTTATATCCAGACTTTTTCCAATCACTCAGATGCAATAAGTCTATGTAAAAAAATCACCAATGATGTAGAGACATTGTCAAATAATAAAATGGTCAATTCTCAATACTTCTGCCTGACTTTGCAGCAGTACATTGATGAAGCTGATGAAATCACTCAACTCTAAAAACAGTTACGTTGCCTGGTTTCCAATAAATTAAACTCATACTAATTTTGTTCTTCCTCACTGGCCAATCTGGCTTCTCTTTTTCTTATCCTCGTGATGACAGAATATGCTAGCAAGTGTCCTTTGGTCCCCTATTTTCTATATTACTTAAATACCATCTATATTTCAATGGCTGCATAAAATTGAATTTTGTTTCCAGATGTCTCCCATAAATTCCAGGCTTGTGTATCCGGTTGCTTACTTAATTGCCTACCTTCGGATATTGAGATACTTGGATAGATATTTGGATAGATACTTGGATGTCTAATAAGTATCTCAAACTTAACACCTCCAAAATTGGCACTGCTGTTTGTTCCCTTAAAACCTGCTCTAATGATAGTATTCTCCGTCTCAGCTGATCATAATTCCATCTCTCTAGTTACGCAAGTAAAAATCCTTGCAATCATTCTTATATATTTTTTCCTGTTCCCTATTGACTTTAGCTTCAAAATATATTTTAAATCCAGACATATCTCATTATCTTCAGCATTACCACCCTGGTTCACCCTACTGTCGTCTCTCATTTGTTTTTTGTTGTGGTTGTTGTTGTTTCTTTGTTTTGGGGGGAATAACCTCATTACCAGTCTCCTAGATATTATCCTTCTTACCCTATATTCTATATTCACCCTAACAGCCAATATGATCCTTTAAGTACATAAGACAGATCAGGTTATTCCTGTGCTCAAACTCTACAATGGTCTCTTACTTTACTCGTAATGAATAGCAAACTCCATGCAATCGCCTGCGTGGTCCCATGAGATCTGATCCTCCTATTATATCCTGACTTCATCTCCCTCTTCCTCACTCTGCTCCAGCTCATCAGTTTCTGTGCTGTTTCTCACCCATGCCCAGTGTGCTCCTTCCTTAGGACCCTTGCACTGTTTTCTATGCCCAGTACACTCTTTCCCTGGTAGATACTTGGATAATTCCTTTATTTATTCAAATCACTTATCAAAAGACATCTTGATGAGAGTATCAAATTGCAACACCCCTGACCACTGACGATTTCCCTTTTCCTGCTCTATTTTTTCTTACTTTATAGCACTTGTCAGGTGTGATGTTAGCAAAATGGCAGAGTAGGCAGCTCCAAGCTCCTGTCCCTCCACAGAAATATTGAAAAACAAGTAGAAACTGTCAAAACCAATTTTGTCAGAATGCTGAAAAGTCAAAGGTTTACAGCAACCAAGTGAACATTAAATCAAGAAAAAGACACATAGGATGGGAAAGCTTTGTGACTTTTTTGCTTGTCTTTGTCCCACGTCCTACCAGGCTTAGCAGTAGCCTTGAGAACAGAGGTCAATGTGCCCATTGTGGGATCCTCATACAGGGTTCCAGAAGGAATAAAGATGAATTTATTCACAAATTATTGTATTTGCCTGTTTTAATTTGTCTGGGGGCTGCCTGAAGGATGGACAAAGTTTGTTGCTTTTTCACCTAACTCAGAACTTCTCAGGGTGGAGAATAGGGAGGCATTGCTAGAAAACATTGTGAGGTGAACGAAAAACCCACAGCCACGTGGGGCAAAGGACTAGAGTTGAGGCATGCAATACACAGCATTAAGCCTAGGAGAAAAAGCTGCAAAGAGTTCTTTTGAAAAATGAGGGCATTGAAAAGTACCTATGTATAAGGGAGAATTTAGAAACCCAAGTGCATGTCCAGGGCAGGGTGTACACTCAGAAAAGACCTGAGAAGACCTTAAGCTTTCACTGGTGACTGACCTAGGTCAGTGCAAGCAGGAAGTGAAAGATAAGGCAGAGTTATGAGGGGCCTAACTAAGAGTTGACGTAGTATCCCAGCACAGGACCAATCGGCAAAGACGGAGTGATTTGTTTTGTTTTGTTTTGTTTTTGTTGTTGTTGTTGTTGTTTTCTTTCTAATAGTCCTGACATTTAGAGAAATCTCTGACAAGACACTGGTTGAATATAAGGTAAAAAACAGATTTCAGTAATCACAAATGACAAAGAATACAATCCTTGCAGAAATGGTTTGGAAAAGTCACTAAACAAACATGATTGTAGCCTTCAACAATCAAGAACATTATACTAAAGGGAAAGTGGAAAATCCTATTTCTAGAGCTACTACATCATAAGATTCCAATGCCAAGGATCTGATGACAGCAATTTTTAAAAATACAATAGGAAGATACGGCTTATTCAAAGGGAAGAAAAATGGACAGAAACTGTCCATTAAGAAGCCCAGACATTGGACTTACTAAACAAAGAATTTAAATCAATTATCTTAAATATCTCAAAGAGCTACAGGAAACCATGGACAAAGAACTAAGGGAAAATAGGAAAAAAAGATATGACCAAAATAAAAAATATCAATAAAGAGTAGACATTACAGCTTTTACCACCTCTTATTGTATATAATTTACTTATTTATTGTGCCTATTGATTATCATCTCTCTACTTCTGCTAGAGTGTAAATTTATAAGTTAGCAAAGATCTCTGTTTTGTGGTCACCAGCAATTGGCCATAGTCAGTGTCTGACAAACAGTAGATAGTTAACACTTGAAAACTGGATGAATGTTATCTTCCATATCCAACAGCCCATTACTTCTAACTTTGCAATATATAGAGATGCTAATGATGATGTGATGACAGTGAAATCAATTTTTAGGGGGGAGGGAGAAAGATGAGGGATGGAATATTACAATGTGGATATGATAACTTAAGGAGAAAGTTGCTGCTGACATAGTTGGACGAAACATCTTATAATCCTGAGCACACATTATACACACAATCAGTTCTCAATTGGGCAAGGGTCACATGAAATTCATGATTTTAAGCTATGAGGTATTAAATGATTTTAAAGGAAAAATCTACCCAGTGTCAGATGTGCTTATTCAATGAAATCCTCCAGTAATATAACTGGTGTCAAATTTCCTAGACCTGAGAAATGTTTTATCAAGACACTGGTGTTCTGCTTTTTTCTTTAGAATTAAAATTTAGGATATCAATATTTATACACTTCTAATTTCAACACAAAGGGTATTTGTTTAAAATATTAAATCTCTCTCTCTCTCTCTCCATTTTACAACTTTGTTGCCACTCATGAACCACAAGCTGTACTGACTTCATGATTGTAAGAGCATTCATTAGTTTATATTTTCCCTTAGGGACAATTCTTGCATGGATATTTTCACAAAGTTCATAATTTCTATAAAAAAAGCATGTGAAATAGCTTCACCTTATAATAGAAATTTACCAAAATAATATTTCCTGTGGTGATAAATACAGGGGTATATATTAATAGCAAAGATAACAATCTGTCTTGAAGCTATCTGAACTTTCACTATACAGTAATAAGACTTATAGTCCATATTTTTAAAAAATCATCATTTTGTAAAGCCCATTTATTCCACAGATATTTTGTGAGAGTCCATTAATTTAAAGGTATTATTCAAGTGCTGGGTATACAGAGGTGAATAAGACAGGTATTTTATTAAGAATACCATAGGTTGCACATAACAAAATATCTAGCTTAAAAGGGGCTTAAAGATAACAGTAATTTTTCTAACATAAGAACACATACTAATGTAGATAATTCCAGGATTGGTTCAACATCTTAAGTAAGGCCATCATGGGCCGAGGCTTTTTGCTTTTTCTGTCTTTTCTGCCTCCCTCCAGTATTAATATTTCCTTTCTGTGAAGATGGCTACAGCAGCTCCAAGTATCCTGTCCTCACATGGTAACATTAAAAACAGGAGGAGAGGCTGGGTGCGGTGGGTCATGCCTGTAATCCCAGCACTTTGGGGGGCTGAGGAGGGCAGATTGCCTGAGGTCAGGAGTTTGAGACCAGCCTGACCAACATGGTGAAACCCCATCTCTATTAAAAATACAACAACTAGCTGGGCATGGTGGCAGGCGCCTGTAATCCCAGCTACTTGGGAGGCTGAGGTAGAAGAATTGTTTGAACCCAGGAGATGGAGGTTGCAGTGAGCCGAGATCACATCACTGCATTCCAGCCTGGGTGACAGAGTGAAACAAAAAAAAAAAAAAAAAAAAAGGGAAGAGAAGGCAGGAGTTTCCCATGTGAGAAGGGTCACACTGCATACCCTGGTTTGGCTGGGACAATCACAGTTTATGGCTCTTTTACTTCTAAGGTGTTCTGGTTTGGATATAATGTTATATAGTTGCCCTATTAACATGACTTTTTTTCCTAAGCGAGGGAAATATCTCTATGAAGTTCCCTCAGATAATGTCATCATGTATCCCAATGGTCAGGATTAAGTCACCTGTTCATCCTCTAACTGCAGGGAAGGTTGGGTAAGTCAGCATTTGGCATTTTAAACCAACATATTGTGAGAAGTTTTCTGCTTATCAAAAAGGCCAAGAGAATGTCAAGAACATCAGTCACAAATGGCAAATCCACAGTCTCCTTGAGGTAACTGGAATTTCACCAAGCTACAGTCTGCAGGAATAAATGGAATAATATCACTGGACCCTACCAAGCCCCAGGGATACTTTCCCACAGGATCTTGCAGTATGTCCCCAAAGAGTGTCCACATACTTCTCTCAAATGAGTCAACTGATTGTCTCCCTTCCTTTTGAGGAACTGCTCTCTTCTTCTGGGATCATCTGGCCACAGTAGCACTGCCAAGACACTGCCAAGTAGCATGTATTCTACTGACCCTGGAAGCCCCTCCTTTGCACTGCTGCCAAGACACCGCATGTGGTGTCAGAGCTGTTCAGACATCTGTAGCAAAGTAAGGGACAGGGCATCTCTCATCATTTATTGCCCTCTGTTAAAAAGTTCCAAAGCACTGCTCCTAGTGTCCTAAATGCTACCAAAGATTTCAGTTAAACAGAGCTTGAGGGAGACAGGACTTAGATTCATCAATATTCAGCTCTCCTTTATTTTCATAAATAAGCTCCTTGAAAAGAAAATTTGCTATGACTTTGTTATTGGTTAATGATAGAGGAGGAGAAATCATGGACATTTCTTACAGGTAAAAGCATTTGTGAGTAGTGTATGTGAATCTACCACTCACTTTCCAAAGCTGTACAGTGGTGAAAGAAGAATGTGTTGAGGGCTGGGTGCAGTGGCTCATGCCTGTAATCCTAACACTTTGGGAGGCTGAGGCTGGCAGATGACTTGAGGTCAGGAATACAAGAACAGCCTGGCCAACATGGTGAAACCCTGTCTCTACTAAAAATACAAAAATTAGCTGGGTGTGGTAGCACATGCCTGCAGTCCCAGCTACTCAGGGAGGCTGAGGCCGGAGAATCACTTAAATCCAGGAGGCGAGGTTGCAGTGAGCCAAGACTGTGCCACTGCATTCCAGCTTAGGTGACAAAGTGAGACTCCATCTCAAAAAAAAAAAAAAAAAATGTATTGAAACACAAGTGCCATAAGATTGAGATGGCCCAGATTGCAGAACAAATATAGGGAGGATAAATGCCCTGGGAAGTCTCCTAGAACTACAGAAGACTTTACATGGTTGAGAAATATTCACGCATTCCGTTACTTCATTGAGAGTCTATCTGTTGCCACTAGGTAGCTTAGCCTATCAGACTGAGATCCTTTCTTACGTATGGTCTGTCTGCCTGTTCCCTGTGGGATTTCACCTATAAGTCCAGTGGATGCTGGCCTTGGAAGAGGGAAGTTTGTCTTTTCCTTTTGACAGTGAAAACTTACTTATTGGATCTGGCTCATTTTATCATTCTTCCTGTAGAAGAAGTTGTCTCTCAAAGCTCTTGTCAATTCTCAATTAGATTTCTGGAGAACATTTCCCAGGTATATTTGAATCTTTCTTAAAAAGATTTTTCTATTTACAATTTCATTCTTGACCTCTAGGACTTGTTCATAAATTATATATATAGATATATATATATCTATATATATCTATAAATATAATTTTGATCCTAGTTAATGACCTTGATATATACAAAGCGTAACTAATTATATGTGACAGATGCTTCAAAGTGGGATAAACACAGCACACCTGAGGGAATGAGATGTGGAACAAGGCTGATGTGATGAGGGAAGGAAAGCATGGAAGGGTAGATGAGACTTATAATGGGGCTCAGAGAATGCAGAGGTCTCATGAGAGAGGGATAAGGAAAGGGAAAAAAAAAGAGAGAGTGGCAATGATGTGGGCTAAATGGTACTTGGATAGGGTGTAACTCAGAAACCATAAAAAGTGGAACAAAAAGGCCCTGAAGAAGCTTTCAACCATATTTTCAAGTAGTTTGGGCTCAACCATATTTATTCAAGTAGTCTGGGTTGCAAGTGACAGAAACCCACTCTGCCACAAATAGCAGGAGTACAGGTTTATCATGCAGTATCTCATTGCTCTCTTATCAAACAAGGTGATAGGGCCAAAAGACATACGCATTGCTTAGAAGCAGCACTGAGGTTCAAGGCAATATTTTCTTTCTCGTTTTTTTCCCCATTCACCTAGAAAAACCCTGTGACACAGGTAGACCATTGCAGGTAATCAAGGGAAGCTAAAGTAGGGCATATCTAAATTGGAGCCAGAAATATTTTAGTTCAGATCTTCACAGCTTTGATCTTTCCAGTTTTAGGAAAAAGAATTCATTCAAATCATAAGTAAAAATCATTATTATTTTTAAAAAGCTAGCTCTTTAATGCTGGGTCCAGAGTATTTTTTGTCTATTCCTATATACATTGCGATTTAACTCATGAACCAAGCTGTTCTAAAGTCCCATTTGAAAATCATCACCAATTATGAGAGTCATTATAGTTAGCTTTGAAAATTTACTCTTCATTACACTAGCTTCCTAATGTCAACGAGTATGGAAGAGATGAAAATATGCTGGTCCGTGACCCTTGTTGGCCATAATTAGAGGATGCCTAAGACAGCCTACTCTCACAGAGGCAGAGCACTTTGGAGGATGAAGAGTTGAAGGCAACGTAGGCCATTAGTACTCTGCGGATTCCTTGGAGGCTGCAGAGGATTATTAAGAGTCTAGTTAATGGGGCAACACATGAGTGAGGAAATGCCAGGGATTCCTTGGCTCATCAGACAACACAGACAAACTAAAAATTACAGAAGTGTTTTGGCTCAGGAGCTGGAGGAGTGCTGCCAAGTTCTAGAGACATTCCCCAGATTTCCCATAAACACTGGGCAGGCAGCGGGACTGCAGCCACCCCTCCAGGAAACTGGCTCCTTTCATCATTAAATCGAAAGGGGGGAAATGACACCCTTGGTTAAGAAACATTGAAGTTCCCTTTTTCCATAAATGGAGAATAAATACAGATAGAAGAGAAAGGCCACTTTCAAAGAGGCAATAAATCTGCCAGCATTTTGGCCTAACACAATTTCTGCTTATTTTGATGCATACTCAGAAAAATGCTGGCCAAAAATCCAGATGGTTGCTGAACATAGTCATGATATGGATCTAAAGGGAAAAAAAAGGTAGATTACTGATCGGCTTTTCCCTTACATCTGAGGATATAGCAGTATACAACACAAAGATATAGGAATGTAGCAGTATCACGAATATTGGAAAAATATTCTAGCCCAGCATAATTCAATATGAATCATCTGCAAAACAGGAAAAAGATAAAAAGAAACAAACAAGAAAACAAGCAAATGACAGTAGGGCAGGATAGGAAAACTTACTTGCCCACATAGGCTCTGCTCCATTTATAGTTTTATTTTAGATTATTTCATAGTTTTGTTCAGAAGCTTTGGCATAACTGAATGCATTTCTTCTTTTTTTTTTTAACTTTCATACAAGTGACACTGTAAATGCATAGCCACTATCTTAATGTTCTGTCTGCTATGAAAATGAATAAAACTTGGTTGTTCTTTGTAAGAAATTCACCTAAGCAACATGGCTAGATGGAAGTCACAGCATTTTTGTACATGGCCACAAAAAATCTTCACTCTTCTCTGGGTAAGATTAGAAAATTTCATATGAACTCTTGCTATTCCATCACATTCTAATATTGTTTTTCTTAATAACATTGCTCCCCAATTTCATTCTTTCGAATCTTAATTTCTATTTTGCTAGTTCATGATGCTGTGCTTTTGTAAATTTGTATATTTTTATATCTATATGAAAATAGTATTTTCTCTCAATAATTTATTAAACCTTTAAGATAACCCAGTAAGTTCCCTAAAATATCAGGCATCAGGGGTTAATGGCCTTGGAATATGTGCATTGTGTCTACATGGCATCTACAGCCTAGGAAAAGAGGACCTCAGTTGAAGTCCTGAAAGTTCTTCCTTTGCCTTGAATCTCACCCAACTCTTGCCCTTCACCCCTACTTACAGTCATCTGAGTGAACTTCTAATCCTTCCAATGCCACCACAATCACATCTCACACATGCAGATGCTCTTCAGATTTTCCGAATAAAGTACAAACTCCTTAGTATAATTTTCAAGATCCTTTGCAATGCAACTTCTGGCCCACTTTCAAATTGATTTTGTGCCAGGTTCTTACATGATCTGCGATTCCTCCATCCGTACAGACACATAATCACTTAAGAATGTGTTTGAGCACCTACAACTTTCAGCAAAGAACCACGTGCTGGAGGTACGATGGTGCATAGTAGAGATTTCTAGACAGAGACAAGTAAAGAGGTAGTTCCAACAGTAGGAGATGTGTGGGACGCCACAGGAGGAACGGAAGGGGCTTCTAACCCAGACTTGGTTGGGGTGAGATGGCCATAAATGGCTCCCATGAAAAATTAACATCTGAGACCCCCAAAATAAATAGAAGTCAATCAGCCAAACAGTGTAGCAATGATTAGTACTCTAAAAGAGGAAAGGGTCTCCCTAGTGTCTTGTAAATAGGAACATTCTTAAAGAACTGGAAGGATTTCAAGAAGGCAGGAGTGCAGGACAGTGCTGCAGAATGAATTATTTGTATTTCCCTAATGTGTTCTGTTCCTTCATTTATCTCCATGTCCCAGGGAACTTTCATCCCAGTTATCATGTCTTGCATCCAAGGATATCTTCCCCAACCACATCACCACCACCCTAGGAAAGCCTCCATGGTAACTCTCTCTTTGTGCCCTCCATTCTATACTTATAATGTTTCCCATGTAGTCTCTGCTTGTTCTGACACCTGCACTCAGCTCTGTATGCTTTGAGGGTGAGAATTTTGAGTCCTCATCTTTTGTTTTCCTGACTCCTAGCACTGAACAAGGCACACAATAGATACACAGCTTTTCCAGTGCAAGGAGTGGAGAAGGTTAAAATATTGTCCTTTATTCTTGCAACCCATCTGCAAATGCATTGGTCTGGGTTGTAAAATAGGCAATCTTTACTGGATATGTACTGGGGAATGAAATTAATTCAAAGCCTCCCAATGACAACATGGGTGACTCATGGGATCTTTATCTCCTCCAGATAACAGAAAGGAAACAGTGACAGAACCACAACCTAATTTGTCTGAAAAGCCTACACAGAACATGCAGCCTTCTGAGGAGAATAATTAATTAGATTTGAGTGGAGAGAGAATAGAAAATGCAAATATTTGATCCCTTTTTGAGGGAGAGGATAGAGTTCTTTTTAATGTGCAAAGCATGTTTTAGAGAATCTTTGGAGACATGGCCCATCAGAAAAGGAACACAAAGCAGGCTATCAGCAGAGGAGTCCCTTTTTCTTTATACAGTGTCTTCTTTTAGAAATAACTTTTCTTTCCAAATTAAAGAATAACATAACTTATAATCAGCAAATTTTGTTAGATTCCAGGGTAGCAACAGACACTCTTTCCTAATTCTGCCTATCAAAATATCTTTGCAGTAGCAAGGAACGCAAAGAAAGAAGCATAAATTTAGAAAGGCAAGAGGAGAGAGTGAAAACAAAAGGGACCTAGGAAGGTGAGGGGATGCTGGTGCCTGAGAGAGGTGGTGTGCTGTATTACAGCCTCCCTGAGCTGGAAGGGACCTTGAGAGGTAAGGAGGGAAAGGGTTCTTGTAGTTCCTTCTGCTAAGGAAATAATGGATGCATTACAAAGTGAAAGTATTCTCTTGGAAAATGTAGCTCACTTATACACACTTGGATGTGTATACTTTACTTATTAACGATAATGCTCTCCTCTCAGAAAGCTCCTGTGGCATGAATGAAAAAGAAAGAATGTTTGCTAATCGTGATATTATGAAAATAATATGATCTCCTTAAAAGAGGAATTTCAACTAAAAGAACAGACCAGCTGTGTGGCCTCATTTGCATTTCATGGCTATAAGTTTGAAACAACCCCACATGAGTTTGGTAAAAATGCCAAACCCCTAAAAAGGCACATGCTTAGCCATTCAGCATGGCCCCAGAACTTCTCTCAGCAAACCTAGTGCTGACGAAACCCATACCTTCCACCGTGGCTCGCTTGGGCTGAATGGTGATGGCCCCTTCTGCGATATCTTCATGCTGGTGCAGTGGGTTTATTTTGGATCCCCAGCTGTCTGATCCCACCCAAAGAAAATGGCCAACTTGGTCAGCTCTTTTGGCTGCTGCAAGGATCTGCCTGTGGAAAGAAATATGGAAAGTTATATTAATGATAAAGAACATCAGCTGAATCCGTGTATATTAAGAGTCAGCAAAAGGAAAAGTACTATTCTTTCTCAAAAGGTAAATAATTGCAAAAAACCTGATAAAGAATTTATATCCCTAATATACAAAGATATTTTGTAAACAAATAATGAAAAAGATAAAGCATCTTGAGAAACAAGAGCAAGTAATAGTAATTGTTAAAAGATAAAAAGATAAATACAAATGTCCAATAAGGTAAAGACACATATTTACCTATGTTAGAAAGGATGGAAGTGCAAATTAGACAAAGATACCAAATTCATTTCACATATTGGCCAAAATGTTTGTTTTGTTTTAAGAGTTTTGGCTTGGGCCTGGAGAAATGAGCACTCTCATTTACTGATGATGGTATATATTATCTCTGAAAAGCAATATGATTATGAATTAAATGTTAATTATTAAAATAAACAGAACTCCGTGTTAAACGTGAAAAATTTATAACTTGTGTATGATTGAAAGTATTATATATACATAATCAGGACAATGAGAGCAAATAGAAGAAAAAAGGGAACTAGTTATTAATGAAAAAGTTATTGTAATAGTATTTTTGGAAGAGGGGATTGATGAGATGTAACTTGTAGATCAGAAAAAGCTACAACTGAAGCCCCTTTGGTGGGTAAGACCACAGGATAAGTGGTTTGTTTGTCTCTTGGGACTTGGGAGTATCAGGCACCACAGAGCTACATGGCTAAATGCAGGAAGATTGGGTCAAAGATTGTGAATAAAGTGACAAAGGCCAGTTCTACTTTTTTTCCTTCCAGGCAAGAAATGACAGTTTTCTAAAAAAAAAAAAAAAAAAAAAAAAAAAAAAAAAAAATAGCAGCAGCATAGGAAATAGGTTCTGATATTGTAAACACCAAAATAGTAAAAGGTGGATAAGAGATGGTGTGTTAAATCTGCAGATGGGGATGGGAGGGAATGACTAAAAGTCAGTACAATAGAAATTAAAATGTTAAGACACTCTAGGAATCTTAAACTTCTGCTCACAAAATGCTGGGAACTAGGGGTTTGTCACCCCAGGTAGAAAACAATTTTTCTGTAAAAGTCTGATACGTATCAGAAAGCAGACTCTAGATACTGTTATAAAGAAGTCCTCTGATGGAATGGCCAATCTGATTCCCTGGGAACCCCATCAGTTGCCATGCACTGCCCACAGGCACAGAGCTTTTTACTGCCTTATTCATATGTGAATTGCCAGAAGACACTCATTATTGAGGAAAATCTCCATTGCCAAATAGAAAAATTAACAAGGAAATGGAAATGTGTGGGGTGGAGCAGAGATAACATATGGGAAAAAAACAAAATAATGAACACATTTAAATGAGAATGATCATATCTGTAATCAAGAACAATATAAAAAAAACAAGAAACAGCTCTTATTAAAAATATGAAATGAAAATTAAATTAGCATAGATATAAAGTACAGAAAATTCTCTAGAAAGCAAAACAACAACAAAAAGTTGGAAAATAAGAAGAAATAAGATTCTTTTTCCTCTTATCAATAATCAACCCAAGAAGACCTATATCCAGCTAACATTTACAGAAAAAAGAATTTACAGAGAAAATAGAGTAAATCTTTAAATATTATTCTTAATAAATAAAAATCCAAAAAATTGAAAATACAAGTTTTCAAGTTTAAAAACTTAGCCGCATAATGGGAAGAAAATCAAGCATGTCATGAAATATAAGACCTCTGTAAATAATGAGAATGTTCTAAAAGCTCTTCAAGGGAAAATGAGAAGACATGCAAAAAAAATAAGAAATGATATTATTAACCTCTCAAGGGGCCAAAAAAAAAAAAAAGATGGATGATGGATGATGGAGCAATGGCTTCAAAATTCTGACAAAAAGACTTTAAAATTTTAATATTTAACACACAAAGAATCTCAAAACAAATAGAACTTGCATATTTGTTCAGTAGCTGTATTAGATTTTTCCTTCCACAATGAGAACCCTAAGTTCCCTATAAGTTAAGAGTTCTGCAATTCATTAGTCATAACAGCTATTTGTTGTAAATCACTTCTTTACCAGGTATGATGCATTTATTAATAAAAATAAATATGAGGCCACACATTACCATCCTAACTACTAATTAAGGGTAGAGGCAGAATGAGAACATTTTTAGATGTAAAACATATGAAGAAGTTTTCCCTTAATTTACTCTTAAAAAAAAAAAAAAAAGCTACAGGGTATGCTCCAGCAAAATGAGGAAATAAATCAAGAATAAAATTCAGTTAGGGTCCAGAAAAAAGGAAGTGGTAAAACAAAGAGAGAGTGAGAGGAAGAAACTCTTCAAATGATAATAACTGATCCAGATTAAAACAGAATAATGGAAATTTCAGGAAGAAGTATTCAGGAAAAATAAGGCAACTCAGATAATCTTATATATGAACATATGGAGAAAAGTGAAAGGCCTATAACAATAGAAA
Source organism: Hylobates moloch (assembly GCF_009828535.3). NCBI lineage: Eukaryota > Metazoa > Chordata > Mammalia > Primates > Hylobatidae > Hylobates > Hylobates moloch. The sequence continues at coordinate 24,411,841 of NW_026652279.1, read as the reverse complement.
AAATATTAAAGATAACCATGAAAATATGAAGACTGTCATATTAACTCCAAAAAACAACAAAATGTTTTCCGAAAAAATAGCTACCATAGAAATATGATGCTGTAGTGCATCATATTTATATAATCACAATAATGTAAATACCAGTTTCTGTTAAATTAAAACCCGATAGAATATTGTGACTATAGAGATAGGAGTTCTATTTAACATAAGAATTAGATAATATTTAAAATTAATAATTTAAAAATTGTAACATGTATACATTATGCAGATAAAACCAGAAGAAACAGTTTAAAGAGGTAAAGTAAATGCCAAAAGAGAACAGAACCAGAAAGTATGGTGAGATGGAACAGGAGACTAATGTTTTGCATCAAAAGTACTTAAGTCATATTTTAGGTTTTTTTATGTATTCATTATTTTCATAAAAATAGAACAATCAGCCGGGCATGGTGGCTCACGCCTGTAATCCCAGCACTTTGGGAGGCTGAGGCAGGTGGATCACAAGGTGAGGAGATGGAGACCATCCTGGCTAACATGGTGAAATCCAGTCTCTACTAAAAATACAAAAAATTAGCTGGGCTTGGTGGTGGGCACCTGTAGTCCTAGCTACTTGGGAGGCTGAGGCAGGAGAATGGTGTGAACCCAGGAGGTGGAGCTTGCAGTGAGCTGAGATTGCACCACTGCACTCCAGCCTGGGCAAAAGAGCGAGACTGTCTCAAAAAAAAAAAAAAGAAAAAAGAAAAAAAAATAGAACAATCAAATGTTTATACTTTTGGCCTAGAGATACCACTTTGATAATGTATCCAAAAATGATCAAAGATGCTATCAAAATGTCTGTTCATTACTGGGGTTAACAAACTAAGTACAAAGCAATAGGGAACTGGTTTAAAAAAAAATGACAATACACTCAAAGGATGAATTCTAGAGCAATTAAAAATATACTTAGTTTGATTTCCACAAGGTATCAAACTAGATACTACATGTTAAAAAAGAAAATTAAAATTAAATACATGATAAAAGATTAATTTTCACAAAATAAAAGCTGGCCAAAAATTGCCTATATATGTGCATATATGCATAGTGAAAAGCATAGAATCATATCAAGACACCAAAAATATAGAACAACATACAATTTTTATTAACAAGTTTGGGGAGGTGCTGACAAAGTTTGAAGAGAAAGGTAGGGATAAGCCAAGTAAAACAGGAAAAGAAAGTAAAAACTGATACAAACACAAAAGTTTGTTCAGTTTAATATATTTATGTAAAATTTGGAGGTTGTAAGAATATAATTAAAGCATTTAAAAGTACTTGTGATATGAAATGATTAATCTATAATATGAATTGTAAAAAATGACAAAATTCTATGTGATCTTTACTCTGTTGGGGAAAATTTGTGTATGTATAAAAAAATTTATTGCAAAAATTAAACCAGAATTTTATTAGCAGTTATCTCTGAGTGTTGGAATTGCAGGTTTTATAGAAGATTATTTAAAATTATTGTTTGTGATTATTCTCCTTAACCTTTAATTTTTCTAGCAAACTGGGGGCAAAGTAAAATGTAAGGGTTCCTTTTATTGAAAAAAAAAAAAAAACAATAAATATCTTTATTTCCCAGTGGATTTACAATGAGCATGTGTTCCTTTTATAATCAGAATAAATTATTTTAGAAAAAGAATCCAAGCTTGTCTAAAATCCAAATCATCAATACCCATGACCGATTTAGCACTTATCTCAGCTTTAAAATCTAGATATTAATGTCTTCTCACTGCTAGCCTCTGACAAAGTATTTGAAGCTAATGTTCCAAGAAACCTCAAATTTTCCCATCTACAACGTTATTTCCAAAGAAAGAAATAACGTAACATTATGGGTTATCAGTACACTTCAGACACTGTGTTTAAGATCATGTTTTAGAATACATTTTTATATGCTGTTGGCTTTTAGTACTGTGCTCAAGAATAATTATTGTCATCACTATTATGAATGACAATATACAATAATGTTTAACACACAAACAAGTCCAATGCAAAAAGAATGGGTATAATTATTGAATATAATTATTGAATATAGTTTACATCCAAATATGAAAAACTCACATTACTTGCAAGTCAACAGTATAATAACTAATTAGTTACCAGAACTAATTGCCATACATCTTTTATGTGCCTTGTGCAATCTATTTAAAAATAAACATGAGGCCACATTTTACCAAGGTATTACATATTTAGCAAAAGTGTAAAATGGGTGTTAAAAGGACTTATAAGATGAATAAGAAGGGTATTAGCAGATATTTTTTAAAGTACTGGAACAGAAAGAGTAATATTATGAAAACAAAATCTCATAGAAACCTAAAATACAAAGTGACAAAAAAAGTCATAATTTTATAAGGAGAGAAATAATACATTTAAGGGATGATCAGAATCAGGATCAGTTCTCCAGAACTGGGGAAGGGAATGCTTGAAACAGACTTTGAAGAAGAGACGTAAGTTAGACAGATAACAAGAGAAAAAAACATTGTGAGCAAAGACCATGATGGAGAAGTAATCAGAACAAATCGGAGGGTAAGAGTTATGCATTTTGGATGGGAAATTGGGTGAATGTAGATGAGGCCTAAACTGTAAAAATGAGACCATATATCAAATCACCAGGAAGTTCAGAAAAAAAAGAAGCTTACTAAAAAAAAAAAAGAAAAAAAGCTTACTAAAAAAAAAAAGAAGCTTATTAAATGTGAAGCGTTAGGTTAGGAATTTCATTCACTTGTTCAACGCCATTTATTGAGCTACTATGTCCTGAGCCCTGGAATAGTTATTGAGAATACAAAAGCAAGTCGAAAGAGGCATCATTTCTGCCCTAATGTTTACGAACCAGTGAAGAATACAGACATTAATTAAACAATCCAACAATAAAAATGACACCATTCACATAAACAATGAAACTGAGTTAGTATGAAGAATTTTCCAAAGTGACATTGATCAGAGAAATCTTCCCTGAGAGGACAGCACTAGAGATAGCATTGAGGTGATGAAGCAGGGAAGGAAACATGGGCCAGGGAGGGGGAAAGAATGCATGCAGAATTGGGAGGGAGATCATACCACAGCAGTGTGCCTACAGTAGCAAATCATGAGGGAATTTGGAATAGAATAAGACTAGAAAGGTGAAAAGGCCAGATCACCCGAAAAAGAACTCCAAAGGATGTTCATTTTATTGGTAGGAGACTTGAGGCCTAAAGAACCTGGAAGGCAGTGGTAAGAACTTGCCCAAGGTCAGACAGTGCTCATTATCTAAGAAGCAAGTAATCCTCATTTAAAAATTCAAAACTCTTTCCATTTAACAGCCCTGCCACCACACCTGTGGTCAGAGCTTTATACTAGGAGATGGATGGATTCAGGGGCAGTGTCTAGGATACACAAAGCAGGGACAGAGACAGGTTTGAGATGCTGGTGGTAAAGACATTGAAAAATCCAAGCAGGAATTTAAGGGCCCAGGCCATTAAACCTTTACCTTGAATAAAAGATTCACCTTCAAAGTCAATGATATATTATTTTGAACTATAAGATAGACAAAGATTTAAAACACACACAAATAGCTCTTTCATATCAATGGAAGTGTAAATTGGCATGACTTCTCTGGGAGATAATATTTATATATTTTTAAGAAGGGACATATCTTTATCTTAGAAATTTTTTAATAGGAATTTATTTTATAAATATTTATAATATATAAAAGTATATTTGCATGTTATGTTTTTACCACATTATAAATTTATATATTGTATAACACATTGCAGATTAACATATTTTATATTTATATTTATACACACAGATTTGTGCAAAAGGAAGTTAATTACAGCATTATTTATAACTTCAATAGTCTGTAATCCAAATTAAATGTCAATTAATAAGGGAGCAGTTAGATAAATTACAGTGTCTATATAAAATAAAATTCTGCCTGGCTATTGAAAAGACTGAGTAGATGTATAGGTACTGATATTCAGTGATCTCCATGATAAAATGATACACAAAATACTGAACAGGAATGCACACAATATGCTACCATTTGTGTAAAAACAAGCAGCACATCCCTCTAGCATATATACAGAGTATCTCCACAAGAATATACAAGAAACTTTTAATTATCTATTGTACCTGGAGAGAACTTGTTAGCTATGGGACAAGATGGAGATTGTATGTTTATTTTAAATTTTGTAATCAGGTTTATTTACTCTTTATTCTAAAAATAAAGATTACAAAAATAAATATTCTAAAAATTCTAAAAATAAGGACTCTGGACCAGGTTGGTAGTGATCAGAAAAGAAAGCAAGAGACATTTACATTGTGGAAACATGTCAAAGCTTGTTTCTATGTGGCTTGGCCAACAACACAAGGAACCAGGAAAAAAGCAAAGTCAAGATTACAAGCAGATTTTTGAGTCCAAGAAGGATTAAGTTCTGAAAAGAAAAAAGAAAAAGTGGATTGGAGAATGTAGAGGTAGGACAAGTTTTTGATTTGAACATATTGAAGTTAAAGCACTAGCAATAAAACCAGAATTTTAAGACATTTTTCTTTTACATTAAGAGAACCATTCTTTGGATAAAAATCTGTTATTAATATATCTGGAAAAATTTTTAAATAAAACCACCTTTAAAAGATCTAGAGATTTTTTTTCTGTTTTTACAAATAACTGAATACACTTATTTTGCTAACAGAAGGAAAATACGTGACTGTAACATGCTACGACTATACGTGTTGGGTAGAGGCAAGCACAGACTTTGCCGCTGTATGATTACAGCTTTGATCTTATGCTATCTTTTCCTGTCTCAGCCAGCAGCCTAATCTTTCTCTCTCCCAAAATTGCAACATGCATATTAACAAATGTCACCAGTTATTCTTACTTTATATCCTCGTCATTGGCAAAAATCACGACGGCCCTGGAGTTGGGGGTGTCCAGGAGCTGTCTGATAATTCTATCAAAGTCAATGGTCCTGTCTTTGCGTTCCTGGGGGATTCTCACGGACTGGGCAATGCAGAGTCCACCTGTTTAAGAAAAGAAAACATAGTGTCAATAATGTCTCCACAGAGATGTCAAAGGAGCCCAGGAAGGTAGATGAGGAGGAGATTCTGAATCCTGGATATGCAGTACTTCCTTGATGCTGTTGCTAAGCGAAGACGGCATAAGACATCATGCTGAGTCCTGAGATGTTGTTCATACCTAATGCACTTTCCATGGTATCGCACGACATTCTCTTTATAGTACACTTACAAATATCTAATTATTCCCAGCAATACCAATGATATTACTTCAGAGGAGGCAGGTTTAAGTAGGAAGAAAAAGTGGCTGGGTTGAAGAAGGTTTTTAAAATGAATGCAATACCCCTTACTAACACTACAAAAAGTAAACCACAGTAAACAAACTGGAACAGGTAAAGCTCTGTGTATCTCTGTTACTTTTGTGGTGTTTGCATTCCCAGAATTTTTTTCCCTTTATACCCACCTCTATTTTTAAAGATCAATGCCAGTGGAATAAGTAGAATAAAACTAAAACCAAGAACATCAACTATAGTAAATCACAGTAACAAACACTTATTGACAAAATACTATGTGCCCAAGCCATCATTGAGTGTTTTACAGATATTATCTCATTTAGTCTTCTCAAAAATCTTATGAAGTATTTAGTATTGCTCATTTTATGTTAGGGAAAGGGAGGAATAGAGATATGTTAACTCCCAACTTGTCAGAGCCAATATGATATTAATTGGCATTATGAATTTCAAGATGGAGAAACACGCAACAGTTTAATAAGCAATGTGTATACATCTTACTTCCCTGCTTCTTGCTTAGCAGCTGCTCCTGGATCTAGCATTTTATGAAACACACTTAAAAGCCAGCATCGATGAAAAGGGTAGAGGAAATATTTGTAGAAAAGTCCTAATGGCCGTCCAAGGGGCACAAGACCCAGGGGCAGAGACAGGTAAAAAACCTTACTCTAATGTGTAATGTGTTTAGGAGATATTTGTAATCAACAAGCTCACATCTAGAACATGGACAACTGGGTGGAAGCTTCTAGACTTCCACAAACATAGACAAATATAAAATCAAATACAAAATTAAGCCTTCATTACACTGGAATCCCAATTAGTATTAGCTCACTCTAAGTGTCTCTCAACTTTGAGCATGCACGAAATCACCTGTGGTCCTTCTTTAAACTATAAACACCCAACAAAACTATCAATCATCTTGACCTAATTGACAACCCACACAACAGAAACGCATTTATTCTTTTCAAGCACAAATGCAATATTTATTAAGACAGACCATATTTTGATCCATACCAATAAGATTTTTTAAAGCATAGCAATAATATAAAGTATGTTCTCAGAGTATAACAGAATCAAAGTAGAAATCAATAACAGAAAGATAACAAAAATATCTCCAAACACTTGGAAATTAAACAATACACCACAAAATAATCCATGAGTCAAAGAGAAGTGTCAAGGTAAATTTTAAAATATTTTGAGCTAAATATAAATGAAAGTACAATATATCAGTATTTGTAAGTTATAGCTAAAGCAGTGTTTAGATGGAAACATAGCATTGTGTGTTTATATTAAAAAAGAAGAAACATCTAAAATCAGCAACCTAAACATTCACTTTAAGAGAAAATAACTGAGTAAATACCAAAAAAAGCAGAAAGCACATAATAAAAGGAAAAGCAAAAAAATCAATGAGTTTGAAAACAAATATAATAGAGAAAAACAATGAAATCAAAAGCTGCATTTTTAGCAGAGCATGATTGTGAAAACCTACAGATCCATTACTCAAGAGACTGAGGAGGGAGAGTCACTTAAGCCCAGGAGTTGGAGACCAGTCTGGGCAACATAGCAAGATCCCAGCTTTTTTTTTTTAAAAAAAAAAGCTGTTTTTGAAAATATAAATAAAATTGATATTTATGAAATGTAGACTGAGACAAAAAGGGAGAGCCAACAAATGACCCTATTTAGGAATGAAAGAAGGGTAACCCTGATGATCTCATGGGTATCAAAATATAATATGAGGATATTAGTAATAACTCTACATCAATAAGTTCAGCTATGTAAATGATATGAAAGAATTTCTTGAAAGATACAAAGTGCCAAAACTGAATGCATAGTAATCTGAATAGTCCTATGTAAATTAAAAATGCCAAATTCGTCGTTTAAAAACCTTTCAGAAAATAAAGATTCAGGCTCAGATGGTTTAACTGATGAATTCTATCAGTGAATGAATACATAAAACATGATCTACATAATCTCTTCCAGAAAATGGAAGAAGAGAGAACATAACTCATTTTATGAGGTATTACCTAATACCTAAACCAGGAAAAGATATTACCAAACAAAAATAAAATATAGACAATATTACTTGGAACATATTTGCAAATATTCTTAAAAATATGTTAACAAAACAAATCCAGCAATACATTTTAAAAAAGATAATACATTAAGATTGAGTGGGTTTTACTCAAAGAACAAAAGGCTAATTTATTATTTGAAAGATCAATCATTATTATTTACATATTGTCAGACTAAATAAGAAAAACCATGAGCACCTTAATACATGCAGAGAAAGTACTTAACAAAATTCTATATATATATATATATATTTATAATAACAATACTAAACTCTGTAAACTAGAATTAGAAGAGAATTTCTTTAGCCTAATAATAGGCATCTATAAAAAGCCTACAGCTAGCATCACATTTAATAGTAAGAGACCACAGGGCAAGGTTGCCCTATCGTGTTCAATACTGTACTATAAACCCTTGCCAAAATGAGGGGAGGGGAAGAAACAAACTATATACATGTTTCAAAGGAAAAAGTAAAATCAGTTCTATTTACATATGACAGAGAAATCCCCCCCCCCAAAAAAAGCTATCAAAATACCTCCTAGAATAAGTGCCTTAAACAAGGTTGCAGGATATGAACTCAATAAACAATAATCGATCATAGCAAGAACTACTGAATTTTACATTGAAACACAATGCCATTTAATAGTATCATGGAAAAACCAGTCCTGCTTAGGCAACAAAATATGTACAAGGTCTGTGTGCTGAAAACTATAAAACATGGCTAAAATACATTTTTAAACATGTAAGTAAATTCTTCCCAAATCTATCTACAGATTCAACGCTACCTAGAGCAAACTCAGTAAACTTTTTATTTTATTTTATTTTTGTAGACCTCAACACCTAACTTAACATTTATATGGAAAGGTAAAGGAAATAGTCAAAACAATTCTGAAAAGTAAGAAAGTTAGAGATTCACACCACCTAAGTTTAAGACTTACTTTCAAGCTACAGGAATTAAGCAGTGTAATGTTGGTAAAAAGTATAGACAGTTGAATCAACGGAAGAAAATAGAGGCTCAGAAGTATACCAACACAAATATAGTCAACTGATTGTTGGCTAACATGCAAAGGAACTCAAAGGAAAAAGAATAGGCTTTTCAACAAATGATGCCAAAATAATTGGATTTTCTTATTCGGAAATAATAAACCTTGCCTTATAGCTTATACAGAAATTAACACTAAATGGATAAAAGACCCAAGTGTAAAATATAAAGCTAGAAAACTTTTAGAATAAAACAAAGGGAAAATCAAAATGACCTTGGGTTTGGCAATGAGTTTTTGAATATAATATCCAAAGCACAATCTATAAAGAAAAACGTGATAAATTGGATTTTATGAAAATTTAAACCTTTTGTTCTGTGAAAGACAGCATTGAGAAAACGAAAGCACAAGCCAGACAGTTGGTTAAAAGTATATGTTTGATAAAAGAATGTATCCAGTATATATAAATAACTCTTAAACTCCACAATAAAAACAAAAACAGAAAAGATCTGAATTCACTTACAGAAGAGCTTGTGAAGCACATTTCTGATCCCCACTTCTAGAGATTCTTACTCAGTCAGTTTGCGTAAAGCCTGTGAATTTGTAATTGGCACAGGTTCCCAGGTGATGCTGATGATGCTAGCTTAGGGCCCACGCTGCTCTAGGTGAAACTGCTGCAGGTGGTCAGATTTTGAGGCATATTTACCTGGGTGTCTCCATATTGGTTGCAGCCTACTCAGGTAGAAGTAGAATGTGTTCAATGATATTCTAGCCAAACATTTTTTTTTTTAGGGAGCTCTTATGAAGGTGGCATAGAGTAAAGGAAGGAAAGGGTAAATTATTGTACTTTGTTATAAAGCTCCCAATGGTACAGAGAGCCAGCAACAGACATATCCCTGGGCAATGGCGACTACAGTCTCAATGTCATGATTCCTCCAAGTCTGGAAAGCATTATGGAGGATGGAGGGATGAAACCATCTGCAAACTGTCCTGGGACTCCTGGGGAGAAGAAATGGCTACTTTACCACCTTCTCAGCAACAGAAGGGGTAGAATTTTGGATGGAAACCCAGCTTCTCATCAGGATTCAATTACAGCTGAGTGATTAAGCAAATTGGAGCAAACTCCATTTGGCAACATGTCTAGTAGAAGGGCAGTCTGCAAACATGGATTGAGGGCTCACCCGCTGTACACTAGGGGAACCGATGTGCGGAGTTTCATGATTGCAGAATTGAGAAGCTCATCCCCTCTTACAGGGAATGGCCCACAGGTGGGCAAAATTAAACACCTCAACAGAAGAGAGAGATTGGCTATTAACATGGTAATGGGGATAAACCTGTTCATAAAGCTAAAGTGTAAAGAAAATTGGAAAACAGAGAAAGAGAAATAAACATGCTGTTTTGATCATCAGTTCTTGGAAGGCTTGAATTGTACCTGCTGGAAAGACAATCCATCCCTTATTTGTCTCAGATCCATAAGATAATGTGGCAGGTTTAAAATTTCACTTACATTGTAAGTAGATGACTTCAACATAAACATTCAAGCCACACCAAGTGTGTCACTGTGAGACAATAAGGATGGTCCCATGTATCTACCAGCAAAAAATGGAATTGTTCATGGCACACAGACACACACATACCTGGTATTAGAATATCAGTTAGCTTATTTCTCAGTAATGGTGATAATTCAGCACACTACATTCTCCCTCTGACACACGGAAAATCTAATCAGAGTTTGATGCTGCCAGTTGGTATTGCAATTGCCAAATTAATTCACACTTCTGTGGGGAGCCAACAAGTAGGGAGAACCAGAAAGTCTCATCGTAAAGGTGGCAATTGAAAAGCCATGACAGATAGGACAACTCCATCATAGCACCTCAGCTTTCACTGAGAATGTCCGCTGTCAAAGGCTTGAGAGAGTGATGATACATCCAAGAGAGATACATACAAGCCACTGAAGTAATGAAAAGAATTTCAGAGTCCCAGAAATCAATCTGCTTCTTGATTTAGAGCTGAACACTGGTCAGTTTTCTGTCTGTGCATGGTAGCTAGCAATCTTAACAGCAAGAAGAATCTCAGGAATCACACCACAGATGCTTTCCAATGAAATACTTTTTTCTCCCAAATGATTATGAATTATTTTTAATCTAATAAGCAGAAACAACAGAAAACAATTTAAAGCCTGCAACTCAATCCTGAGAGAGCTGATACACAATACAGTTCTATTGATGATTCTATTATTTAGATATGCCAATTAAATTTAGCAAATATTTACTGAGACTATTATATGAAAAGCTCATTTTTTTTTTTTTTTTTTTTTTTTTGAGACCATGTCTCGCTCTTGTCCCCCAGGCTGGAGTGCGATGGCGTGATCTCAGCTCACTGCAACCTCCGCCTCCTGGGTTCAAGCAATTCTCCCGCCTCGGCCCCCAGAGTAGCTGGGATTACAGGCGCACACCACCACGCCCAGCTAATTTTTGTATTTTTAATAGAGATGGGGTTTCACTATGTTGGCCAGGCTGGTCTAGAACTCCTGACCTTGGTGATCTGCCCACCTCAGCCTCCCAAAAGTGCTGAGATTACAGGCATGAGCCACCGCATCCAGCCTCAATTTTTTTTTTTAAAGAAATAATACATATAAGCAATAGAAGAAGCCTTAGAATACCCACACCCACTTCTCCATTACACGTGGAGAAACTGAGATCCAAAGAGTTTAACAGAGACAATATTAATCATAGTTGAAAGACTGGGTCTCATGAGTTCTGTCTATGTGTTGATGCTATTCTAAGTACTTCTTATCTACTAACACATTCAATGATTATACCACCTCATGAGTCAGGAGAAAAACAGAGGCATTCTGAAGTTAAATAACTCACCTCAAATCACAAATTGAATGGCAGAGTAGTACTGAGGTTTTCATCTTTCAATACTTTAAGCTAAATGACCAGGTAGTTATCTGTCCTCACATACTCCACAGATTAAGAGGAGAAGAGGATACATATTATAAAAGGAGATAAAGACACATATAACATGTCTTGTTAGAGAAATCGTCAAAGATTTTATAAAAGAAATTCAATTTCAAATGAGATGTTAAATGTCTGTGAAAGGAAGGATACTTAATGGAGGGAAGAGAGGGGTCAACTTTAAAAGGTCAAGGTCATTGTGAATAAGACTGTCCAACCCTCCTGTATTAGTGTGTTTTCATGCTGATGACAAAAACATACCCAAGACTGGGTAATTTATAAAGAAAAAGAGCTTTAATGAACTCACAGTTCCACATGGCTGGGGAGGCCTCACGATCATGGCAGAAGGCAGACAAGCACATATTACATGGCAGCACACAAGAGTAAAAATGAGAACCAAGCGAAATGGGTTTCCCTTTAAAAACGATCAGATCTCCTGAGACTTATTCACCACCATGAGAACAGTATGGGGGAACTGCCCCCATGATTCAATTAGCTCCCACTGGGTCCCTCTCACAACATGTGGAAATTATGAGAGCTACAATTCAAGAGGAGATTTGGGTGGGAACACAGCCAAACCATATCACCTCCATTTCCCCTCCCATCTTTGCTGATAGATTCCTGGTTTTAGGGTGGTGAGGTATCCAGTCCCATACAAACACTCATCACTGATCACAGTCGAAAGGGATCAAGTATGTTTCCCAATCTCCCAGCCTCTTTTCAAGTACAAGTAATCATGTGACCCACAAAACAGGCAGAAATTCCCTGGAGTCAGTTCTGGGAAAAGTTTTACTCCCTTGGTAAACATAGACAGATGGAGGGATTGAGAGAGAGAGAGAGAGAAAGCTGGCATGACTTTTCCTCTAACCCTGTATATATTATGATGTCTGCACTACTACTTTCCTCTTGGCACCACTAGGCCACAGCAAAAGGATGACCAACTCCTTAAAACTGGTAAACCAGAAAAAGAGAGAGAACCAGAGTCCCTGATGTCATGCATCATTGAACAGAATAAATACTTTTAGCACCCACCTACTTTCTGATATGGGAGAAAATGAAACACCTTTTCGTGTCAGCTCGCAGCAGTCAGTTTTCTCTTATTTGCAACTGAACAAAATCCTAAATGATCTTTGCCTCAAAAGATTCCAAGCTCAGTATAGAAGGACGAGAAAATTCCTGAATATTAAAAAAAAAAAAGTCAAGAAAATTACAAAGCTGAAGAGTCCCAATGAATCACTGCTGCAGTGAGGATGCTGGGAAGAGGGTGTGGCTGGCACCTGCATGGATTTGTGGACAAGATTGTTAGGTGAGAGAGGGAGACAGAGTGGAACAGTGTAAATGGCCACAAAGAAACTGGAACAACACCTGGGGGTGGGGAGGGGTGGACAAAGATTTTGGTGATAGAGGCACTGAGAGTTAAGAGTACAGGGTTCTTGATCTTTCTTAGCCTCTCTCTATGTGATCTTTGACACATCCATACCCCTTTCTAGATTGCCAAGAGAGAGAAGAAAGAAAGAAGGTAGGAAGCAAGGACAGATGAACACCCCCAAAAGTGTTCAGCAGCCAGAATGTAGAGAGCATTTTGGGGAACATGGAGAAATAAGCATGGTTGCAGTAAATTATAATAAATAGCAGAGGTTACGCTGGTGGGGATGGGGTGGAAGTACACAAGACTTCCTAACACAAACCACAGGAAACTGAATACTAGATAAAAAATTCTCTGTCCCCTGCCAGTGAGGACCACACCTCTCATTCTGAGCAGAATGCATGTGCTATCTGCACATGCTAATGAGATGTGAATCCATCATATCTTTCAGCCAAGAAATGTTGAACAGCAAGTCTCTATAAAATGTATTCAGGAATTTTATCATTTTATCTCAGGCAATATTTTGCCTGAGAAACATTTGCATTATACTTTAGGACGTGTTGAGGTTTAAAGCAATCTTGGACAAAGCTATATGTATGCTAGCTGACTTAACCTTAAAATCTAGGAACTAAAAGAACACTTAGAACAACGCTTCCATTTTACAGATGGTGAAATTGTTCCAGAAAGGAGAAATGATTGAGCAACTCTGCATCAGAGCTGAGGCTGCAATTAAGTTTTATTGATTTCTGATGTCGTACTCCTTTACTTTGTGTTGATACTTTGTGAGTTACTTTCTTTGCCATTTTTAGATTCATGTATTCATTTAAAAAATATTTATTAAGGAACTTTCATATTTCAGGCATTCTTTTAGTTGCTGTGATTGGGATATAGAAATTAATATAAAATACAAACATCTCGCTCCCACCGGGATATATACTAATAAGACAACTTTTCTTTTTTTATTTTTATTTTTATTTTTTATTTTTATTATACTTTAAGTTCTAGGGTACATGTGCACAACGTGCAGGTTTGTTACATACGTATACATGTGCCATGTTGGTGTGCTGCACCCATTAACTCATTATTTACATTAGGTATTTTTCCTAATGCAATCCCTCTCCCCTCCCCCCACCCCACGACAGGCCTCGGTGTGTGATGTTGCCCTTCCTGTGTCCAAGTGTTCTCATTGTTCAGTTCCCACCTATAAGTGAGAACATGTGGTGTTTGGTTTTTTGTCCCTGTGATAGTTTGCTGAGAATGATGGTTTCTAGTTTCATCCATGTCCCTACAAAGGACATGAACTCATTCTTTTTTATGGCTGCATAGTATTCCATGGTGTATATGTGCCACATTTTCTTAATCCAGTCTATCATTGATGGACATTTGAGTTGGTTCCAAGTCTTTGCTGTTGTGAATAGTGCCACAATAAACATACATGTGCATGTGTCTTTATAGCAGCATCATTTATAATCCTTTGGGTATATACCCAGTAATGGGATGGCTGGGTCAAATGGTATTTCTAGCTCTAGATCCTTGAGGAATAGCCACACTGTTTTCCACAATGGTTGAACCAGTTTACTTTTCTTTTTAATTCCCTTTCAAGACTATAATGACCTCTGCAAATGATCTAAGCTTAGATGACAAACAAAATCCCAATAAGAAACATCACATTCTTTACAACAGCTGGTATCTTGGCAGGTCATGAGTGGGTTACTCAAGTTTGTGCTCTAATTCAAGAAATCTTTGGAAAGCAAGCTGTTCCTTTCCCTGAACAAGAACTAAAAATTGGTTGAATTTTACAGTCACTGGTTTTCCCTGTGATTTGAACAGGCTTGGCAGTCAGAATCAATTGTCACTGGTCTCCAAGCAGATTCTCTGTAACAATGTCCTACTATGCATCCTTGGACAATAAAAAGGAGGTCAATTCATGAGGTTAAAACATGGCAGGTATTTACAAGTGATGGTTCTCATTTCTTCAGTCTCACCTGGATGTATATGGGGAAAAAGAAGCAGGTATTTTTATCATTCAAGTCATGACAATTAGGGGATAATAGGATAACATGTCCATGTGGGATCCATCCAGAAAATTTCAAATCAGTGGGATTTTAGAGCAGGCATATACATACACTATTTCATTACACTTCTAAGACAGTGGTTCTCAGGATATCATCGGACCTTTGTGAATTATCTAGTAATCGGTGTGTACATGTCTTACAGTATTATACTACAGTAGTTTTAAAAATTATCTATATACTGCTACTTTCCATTAATAATTTAATAAGTACTTGTGTCATTCTTCATTGCTTCTTTCACTAAAGTCATATCTCTCCCTAACAATAACTGCTTTTATTGGTTCCAAAGCATTTTTAATGCCTCCATTCTTATTTGAACACTGCCATGTAATACCAGAGATAGACAGAAGTAGGGGTATGGGTCCACTTTACAGATGAGATGACTGGAGCTTGGAACATAGCTTTGTCCAATGCTACATAGCTAAATGCAGGACCAGGGCAAAAATTGAGAAACATGACTCTCATCTAGAGCTATGTTCCTAACAGTTCTTATAAATTCTGATATGATTTCCTTCACTTCCTACCCCTCGCTCTTTCCTGCATCACATTCCTATCAATGAGTCAATAAAACAGAATAAATGGAAAGCTTGTAACTCCAGTATGGTATTCTAGGCTATCAAAGTCATCTAAATGGTAAAAAAAAAAAAAAAAATTAACTCTTTTGTAATAGCATCTTTTCATTTGGTGAATTAGTGCCAGATATTTTACCCCAACTCATCCAGACAAACAAATACATCTCCCTTTGTATATCTTTAAAGGAGAAGGATTGAGTCTTTATCCTGTCAACAGGAATGGGCATAACATATATTCAGATCTCTAGGCTTGTTACATATGGTAAATGTAATGTTTAAATACACAGAATTTAACTTTGTAAAGAAATATAAAGAAAACATTACTGTCATATGATTATAATATCAATTTGGATAACAGCTTGCCACATTAGATATCAAAATTAGAGTTATAAAACCTGATTAGTCTTCATCGAATTAGGGACCTCTGCATGCTAAATGATAAATTGAGCTTTAAGAATTGTGCTATTTTCCAGCATCTTTATCTGCAGCTCTTTTTCCTCTTACCTTTAGTGTCTCTGCTAAGATATATTAGTCCCGCAGCAAACTATTACCTCTCTTAAGACTTGAAAGAGTACACATATCAATTAGAGCAATTTTTTAAAATTTGAGATTTATCATTGTTAAGGAAACCTTGCTATTTATTGGTATGTATGTCCCAAAGCAAATAAGTGGAAACAAATAAATCCAGCTTTTAGTGGCTTAAAAAACTGTGTCACTCTCATATTTTTCAGAAAGCCCAGAGAAAATTATTCCCCTTCTTACTCAGGAGTGAAATATTTAAGACTTTTATCAGTTACGCTTCTTAAGTACAACAGGTAAACAAAGATGCCAGTTAACATCACATTCTTCATCTCTGAGATCAAAGCAGATAACTTTGGGTAAATGCTCCCCAAGTCCCAGAAGATCGATTGAGTTGTTAACAACAGAGGGCAAAGAGTTCATTGAGTTTTCTAAGTGTATGAGATAAAACAAGACATTTGAAGCAGATTTCTCCATCTTCCAATTTACTGGCCTTCTCTTGAAGTCTTGCTCATCCTCTTTCTGTTTTCTTTAGAAAATTCCAACAGAAGTCAAGTCACAAAAGGGGCTACCAAGCTTAAAAATTCAATACTTAGGTTCTTAGATCACATCTGAGAGTTTGAAAGATTTTTCTGCAGTAAATATCTCCAGATGACGTTAGTATACTTATTTGCAAAATAGATGTGAGCTTACTGGCAGAATTATTCTGAAAATAGCTTTATTTATCTCTACCTATAGGATCAACCATGCCAGTTTTTGGG
The DNA here is from genome assembly GCF_009828535.3 of Hylobates moloch. Classification (NCBI taxonomy): domain Eukaryota; kingdom Metazoa; phylum Chordata; class Mammalia; order Primates; family Hylobatidae; genus Hylobates; species Hylobates moloch. The sequence continues at coordinate 24,395,232 of NW_026652279.1, read as the reverse complement.
AGTGGAAGGGGAACAATTTTTCTGTCCAGGAATCAGGAAACAGATTCAGCTCCAGCCATTGCCCAAGTGATTTACCCCAAACTGTGCCTGATAAAGCCAAAGTCCTATCTAAGATGATGCTAACTGTTCATTTGAAGCCAACGTAACATTATTTTTGCCACAGGATTTGCAAATATATTTGTCTTTTGTGGCATATTCAATGATAATGTGTTTTGATAATAGACATGAAAGATTTTTCATTCTCAAAAACAGAGTGTACTCAAAAGAGGAATAAATAAAATCATACCTTTTGGCTTAGGATTGACTTGGCGATGCGGGCTCTTTTTTGGTTCCATATGAACTTTAAAGTAGTTTTTTCCAATTCTGTGAAGAAAGTCATTGGTAGCTTGATGGGGATGGCATTGAATCTATAAATTACCTTGGGCAGTATGGCCATTTTCACGATATTGATTCTTCCAACCCATGAGCATGGAATGTTCTTCCATTTGTTTGTATCCTCTTTGATTTCATTGAGTAGTGGTTTGTAGTTCTCCTTGAAGAGGTCCTTCACATCCCTTGTAAGTTGGATTCCTAGGTATTTTATTCTCTTTGAAGCAATT
>NW_026652279.1:24377904-24389896 GCF_009828535.3 Hylobates moloch | reverse complement strand
AATTGCTTCAAAGAGAATAAAATACCTAGGAATCCAACTTACAAGGGATGTGAAGGACCTCTTCAAGGAGAACTACAAACCACTACTCAATGAAATCAAAGAGGATACAAACAAATGGAAGAACATTCCATGCTCATGGGTTGGAAGAATCAATATCGTGAAAATGGCCATACTGCCCAAGGTAATTTATAGATTCAATGCCATCCCCATCAAGCTACCAATGACTTTCTTCACAGAATTGGAAAAAACTACTTTAAAGTTCATATGGAACCAAAAAAGAGCCCGCATCGCCAAGTCAATCCTAAGCCAAAAGAACAAAGCTGGAGGCATCACGCTACCTGACTTTAAACTATACTACAAGGCTACAGTAACCAAAACAGCATGGTACTGGTACCACAACAGAGACATAGATCAATGGAACAGAACAGAGCCCTCAGAAATGATGCCGCATAGCTACAACTATCTGATCTTTGACAAACCTGACAAAAACAAGAAATGGGGAAAGGATTCCCTATTTAATAAATGGTGCTGGGAAAACTGGCTAGCCATATGTAGAAAGCTGAAACTGGATCCCTTCCTTACACCTTATACAAAAATTAATTCAAGATGGATTAAAGACTTAAATGTTAGACCTAAAACCATTAAAATCCTACAAGAAAACCTAGGCAATACCATTCAGGACATAGGCGTGGGCAAGGACTTCATGTCTAAAACACCAAAAGCAATGGCAACAAAAGCCAAAATCGACAAATGGGATCTAATTAAACTAAAGAGCTTCTGCACAGCAAAAGAAACTACCATCAGAGTGAACAGGCAACCTACAGAATGGGAGAAAATTTTTGCAACCTACTCATCTGACAAAGGGCTAATATCCAGAATCTACAATGAACTCAAACAAATATACAAGAAAAAAACAAACAACCCCATCAAAAAGTGGGCGAAGGACATGAACAGACACTTCTCAAAAGAAGACATTTATGCAGCCAAAAAACACATGAAAAAATGCTCATCATCACTGGCCATCAGAGAAATGCAAATCAAAACCACAATGAGATACCATCTCACACCAGTTAGAATGGCCATCATTAAAAAGTCAGGAAACAACAGGTGCTGGAGAGGATGTGGAGGAATAGGAACACTTTTACACTGTTGGTGAGACTGTAAACTAGTTCAACCATTGTGGAAGTCAGTGTGGCGATTCCTCAGGGATCTAGAACTAGAAATACCATTTTACCCAGCCATCCCATTACTGGGTATATACCCAAAGGACTATAAATCATGCTGCTATAAAGACACATGCACATGTATGTTTATTGCAGCACTATTCACAGTAACAAAGACTTGGAACCAACCCAAATGTCCAACAACGATAGACTGGATTAAGAAAATGTGGCACATATACACCATGGAATACTATGCAGCCATAAAAAATGATGAGTTCGTGTCCTTTGTAGGGACATGGATGAAACTGGAAAACATCATTCTCAGTAAACTATCGCAAGGACAAAAAACCAAACACCGCATGTTCTCACTCATAGGTGGGAATTGAACAATGAGAACTCATGGACACAGGAAGGAGAACATCACACTCCGGGGACTGTTGTGGGGTGGGGGGAGGGGGGAGGGACAGCATTAGGAGATATACCTAATGCTAAATGACGAGTTAATGGGTGCAGGAAATCAACATGGCACATGGATACATATGTAACAAACCTGCACATTGTGCACATGTACCCTAAAACCTAAAGTATAATAAAATAAAAATAAAAAAAAATAAAATCATACCTTTAATGACCTCAATATAAATTTGATCAACCGTTTGCAACAGTCTTGAAAGAAGAGAGGAAGAGACATGCATGCAGATATCCTTAAATTCTAGAAAGAGACATAAGTGATTGAAAAAAACATGACCAGTTTTTGATGCCTTATGTTTGTGGTCACAAAAAAATTCAAAAAGAATAAGACAGGATAAGACATTATTTTCACCTCTGTCATTACATATTCAAAGGGTTATTGAAATTTAGTAAATGAAATAAAAATTAATGAGAAGGCTATGTTCTATGCATAAAAATAAAGCCAATGCTTTTGAAGTAGCTGAATCTGCAAATCATTTGCTCCCGATAAACAGCATTTCACATTAGCATCAGAGCAACACCCACAAGAAAAGAATGTGAGAGGTGAATATTTGTGGATATCATATAATTTCTCTCCAGACTATAACAAGTCAGAAATTACATGAACCTCAGGTTTACCAATTGGCCCGAAAAATACCAAATTACATTTTGAAATGTAATTACTCAAAACTGTACGTTAAATGTTTAATGCAAAATATTAAGAAAAACATGTAATCTTGTAACAATGAATATGGGTTTTAATTTAGGTTACACTAAGCAATCACCTTTATGATTATGAGTTTTGAGCATTAAGCTAGGTCTGGCAAATTTCCTTCCCATGTGGGGAAAGTCTCTTCTCATTCAAATATCTTAATTAGAGACTAGGATCATAGCTGGGTTGCTACCTATTTGACAATGCTATGAGTTAAAGAAATCAAAGGAATGTACATTAATCATCCAGATTTAAAGTGATTTGCTATATTCATGTGTGGTGTGTGGACTCAACCCACATTATCTGCTAATGATGCCCCATGAACTTAAGCTCCAAAAACTCTATCCACCCACACTAAAATCACATTGGGCTTCAGAAATTAAGAGATAAATTAGAAGGGAAATTTCATAAATAAATATGATAAGTAGAACAGTGGAAAGGCATAAAGAACCAAGAACCTTCTTTTCCTCTCAGATCAAGGTTAGAGGTGACTTACCAATAGACAATTGGTATCACAGTGCAACCAAGAGGGCAAAAAACTATTTGGTAGGTAGAGGCATCCTAGAATGCACACATTCTGGCCTGGCCCTCAAGGAATAGAAGAGTTTATATGGATGTTGAGAGTATATGCACACTGTAACATACAACATTTTATCCCCAGTCTGGAGTTCCTCTATTACCTGTACTTTTTTGGACAACCACCCCTTATAATTTATCATTTTGTGCTATCAAAAGAGAAGGCACACTAATAATAACTTTGGGAGGTTTACTATGCATTAGGCCCTATTTGATTGTCATGTATGATCTTCATTCAACAAAACACACAATAACACCACAGGTTTGATCGGAGACACACTGGGATGGGGGTGGTTAGAATGATCAAGCAATAAGAGGTGCACTCTCTGTAGGGGGTTTTAAAAAGAAACAACTAAAAGCCATCTGCCTTTTATCTTAATCATGTAATAATAATTCTAAACAACATCAGGGAAAAAATACTATTCTTCTAAAAATCTTTTGTTGGTCTAAGTTAGGAGTCAGCAAGCTTTTTCTGTAAAGTGGCAGATAGTGAATATTTGAGACTTTGCAGGCTATGGTCTCTTTCACAGCTACTGAACTCTGTTGTAGCCCAAATCTGCCAACTGCCCTTGACAACACAGAAGCAAATGGTCATTTCAAAAAAATAAAATTTACAATGATAAGCAGCTGGACAAATGTAACCTGCTGGTCAAAGTTTGCTCATTTCTAATATAAGTTCTAAATAACTGCTGCAGTAACTATTAAGTTTTAGTAATATATGCATAAGCTTCAAATTGGCATCATTTTTATTGAGTATCCTTTAATAAGCATTATATTTTATAGGGAAGTGAACTCAGAGAACTCCAAAGTGTTTCATTTCATGATTATTATTGAAAATACTTTTGTAATATAGAGGGGGGAGCTGATATAAAATGATTTTAGTTCATAGTATGCCCCTAAGTAAACAATAGCTTTGTTTTATAAATGAACATAGGAAAGTGAAAAATGATTTGCCCAAGACCAAGCAGTAGATAAATTAAGCCTAATTTCAAAACTAGTTTTAATAATGAAACAAAAATATTTAACCCCCTCCCTCGTGATAAACAAAATATAACAACAGCCATGGCTTGGAGTAAACCGGAGTCAGAGAATGGAAATTTAGCCTTAGGTTTCTTACCCAGTGCTCTATTGAATGTTGATTAAATCTACATTGGGATAAAGAGGCAAGATAAATTTATAATTCATCCCGTCTAAATTTCCCAAACTATTAATAGATCTCTCCATTCATAGCAGATGACATATTTCATCCTATTCATTATGTGATATTCTGTTGACATTTTGAATTGATCTATTTATCTTGATTGTTAGTATTGATTGTCTGTACTAGTGTGCAGATCCAAGAGAGCTCATGTATACACACACACACACGAGTGAGCATGCACACCCCACACACCCCTAACTCCTGAAGCCAAACATTCTGGTACTTTAGTAATCAGCATTTGTAACTACGCATGTATCTGTGATTATGAGTATTGTGATTTCTACTTAGCTAATTAAATCTGAAAAATTAGTGTGTTTCTCTCAATTTCCTTCAAAGCTTATTTTTCTATCACAATTTAATTGAGTTATTAGGCTGCAATTGAGACAAATTAAGATTCTTGATGATGTTTTCCTCTCTCAGTAAAGATATTGACACTGCTGTTCCAGTTATATTTGAACTGTCACTTTGCAAAGTTATAGACAGCACTTTTAATTAAAACACCTAATCTTCTGAATTGGTTTGATATATATGTTGTTTGAATCAGCTTTCAAATGAAATTGGATTTATTAGAATTTTAAAATAAAATATCGGGCCAGAAACCCCATTTATTTTTTTTTAAAGCCTGCTTAAGTGTTTTATGTATGTCAGTAATTCTTCTTTGTGAATTTTTTAACTGCCCGTAAAGTCCATGTGCAGAACTTTAAAGAATTTTTCAATGATTTGGCTCAATTAGGTAATAATTGTGTAGTGATTCCTCTGAAGTGATATTCTTGATGAAAGCATTTTTGTGCTATATAATGCCTCCAAAGTCTTTAAATTCAACTCTCCTTTATCCAGTCAAAACCCCCTCCAAGTCCTTCTCCTTGGTTTACATTGAACGGAAAATCTTAACTTATAATTCTTTCAATTGTTTAGAGTCTATTTCAAAAGCAGTCTTTCATATCCATTAAATCAACATTACCATGAGAGGTCTTATCTTTTTATACCATTTATTTGTTTGAACAGAACTTTGGTGCTTGCAGTTATCTTTAATAATAATAAGAAGAAGAGCAACCTCAATCAAAACCTTTAATGAGCATTTAGCATGCCAGGCTTTGCAATAGCTACTTTATATGCATTATCTAACTTAAACTCACAAAAATGTTTACAAGGTTGAAACTACTCTTGCCTTCATTTTAAGGATGAGAAAACCCAAGCACAAGGAGGTTAAATACCTTTCTCTCTGAGTCACACAGCTAGGAAGTGTCCAGTGCCAGCATTCTAATCTAGACTGTCTGACTCTAGACCCATGGTCTTCACCATTCCCTACAACTCAGAACTTCGAAGCTAATATTAGAGAGATTAAAATCGAGGTCATGTCACTAGCAAGCAGTAGACTCAAGACGTGAAAATAGGTTTCCCAATAAACCAAGAAGAACTGAAATAGAAGAGTAATCTTATCTGCCTAAATTAAAGTTACTTAGTATTAGGCCCAATGTTAAAAACTTAGTCCTAAATCCATGGAAAGGATAAATGTAAATTCCTCTGGTCCACATTTTTCAAATGAGTTTCTCTCTTCTGGGAGATCTTAATAAAAGGGTACCGCGATCAAACACATTTGGGGAACATCCCACAGTATATATCACTGTTGATGTTTCATAATACGGCTTTAATATATTAAACATTTTGAGAAGCGCTGCAAAAAATACACAATCTTAATTAGGTCTAATCAACATTACCTATATTTGTTAAGTCACAGATCCTATTTTTGGTAGGCAGAATAATGGCACCCTAATGATGCCCACCCCTTACTCCTCAGAATCTGTAAGTGTGTTACCTTACATGACAAAGGGGAAATAAGGCTGCAAATGAAATTAAGGTTGCTAATCACCCTACTTTGACATGTGAGAGTATTCTGGATGATCTAGTGATGACAAGGGTCATTACAAGTGAGAGAGAAGCAAGAGGGCCAGAATCAGAGAGACAGATTTGAAGATGCTGCACTGCCAGTTTTGTGGATAGACGAGAGCCATGAGCCAAGGCATAGCAGCAGCGTCTACAATCTGCAAAAGGCAAGAAAATAATTCTCAAGAGTTTCGAGGAGGAATGCATCCCCACCGACATGTTGATTTTAGACCACTGAGGCATATTTTAGACTTCTGACCTCCAGTATAGTAAGATAATGCATCTGGATTATTTTAAGCCATTGATTGTAAGTGAATCTGTTATTTCAAGATACATCTTGACAGTTTGGAGAACATGGAATTCTAGTGTTTTAAAATATCATTTCTGAGATTGTAATGTGCATAGGAGTTATGTAGGCACCTTTTTTTGTTTGTTTCGTAGAGATGAGTCTCACTCTGTCGCCCAGGCTGGAATGCAGTGGCGCAATCTCTGCTCACTGCAACCTCTGTCTCCTGGGTTCAAGCAATTATCCTGCCTCAGCCTCCCAAGTAGCTGGGACTTCAGGCACACGCTGCCACGCCCGGCTAATTTCTTTTGTATTTTAGTAGAGACGAGGTTTCACCCTGTTGCCCAGGCTTGTCTCGAACTCCTGAGCTCAGGCAATCCGCCCGCCTTGGCCTCCCAAAGTGCTAGGATTACAAGCGTGAGCCACCGTGCCCCGCCATTTTTAAAGTACAGACTCTGATTCAGTAGGTCTGGGGTGAGGCCTGAAATTTACATTTCTAACAACCTCTTAGACGATGCTGATGCTGCTGGTCTGATGTTTATATTTAGCATGACAAAATTTAAAGGGAACATTTGGGAAACACCCCACAGTATATATCACTGTTGATGTTTATTTAAAGGGAATATTTAAAAAAAAATCTGCTTTCTTAGGAAAACTGTAGTAAAAGGAATCCCAAGAAAAGGAAAATGATTAGCTGCAGATAAATGATCATTGAAATAGATTAGCAAGTATTGTCTCATCTGTCAATGTGACACAGATAAATTTCTACGGAAAAGGGGATAGAAGGAAAATTCACAATTTATTAAGATCTTCCATCTCTAACATTTTAGGCACAATCTCCCTCACTAATAAGACAGAAGACATATGAAACACAAATGGAGGTTTTATGAAATATTCTCAATGTAATCACAAAGTCATATAAAATACCTGTTTTAGCACTGCAAAAAAAATAGATTTACACAGAATAAAATACAAGATTAAAAAAAGAATCTGGAAACTTCTGCCTTGTTCTCTCTTCCAAATGATATTTTAAAATACACTTTATTTCCTACGTTTCATACTTATTTTAGAAATACCCGAGTGCATGGAATCAGAAAGCCTTATTAATTATCTTATTTCTTACCTGCTTGGAGAAGGAGAAAGAGCTTAAGAAAACTTGAGAGTGCCAAAGAGAACCATTCCTGACTACCTCTGCCAGCATGAAAAGAACAGACACTTTTTATTTTTTTTCTTTTCAGAGTAAATTTAGTGTCCGTGGAAGGTGCCAAGTTAAATCCCTAGAAACACATGCATTTCTCCTAACCTGAAAGTCTGGGGATGATGATAAAAGCTTTTTCATATACCTGTTCAGTGCCACAGGACAGCATTTTTCTCCACCATTTCTACATATCTGGTCTTTATAGAAGGAGATACAAATTACAGACTAAGCCATTAGCAAGTTATCAATTGTAAGCACTTTGAGGATGAACTCGAAACATACCATTTTGTGCCTCAAGAAACTTTTGTTTAAACAGGATCACGCGTGTATAGTGCTATAGAATTTTACAAAGCACTTTATGATTGTAAACACTTACTGCACTTTTCTGAGCTTGTACTATATGCCAGCACTACTGGGCTTTGTATTAAGTGCTTTATATGTTTAATGATATTTACTTCCCGTGACAGCCTATGAAATAGGTAGGACTGTGATTTCAGTCTTGCAGACGCATGAGCTAAAGTGCAAAGTCATCACATACACTGCATATGTTGCCTAGGGTCACACAGCTAATAAGTAGAGGAACTGGGATTTGAATCACAACCCTGGTTCCAGAACTCGCTCTAAAAATTTTATGACACATCTCTCATCATAATTTTAAGAAGTTGAAAACTGCATTTACCAAATGAGAAAACTGTTACCAGGGAACGTGATATGCCAAATGTCACACAAAAAGTATGACAAGAAGTCATATTTTAACTCAGCTGTACTGTTTTCAGAGACCAAGCACTTTCCAACTGGTCCTGGTATTCCAGCTCAACATGCTAGCGTTTACTGAGTTTTGCTAATGTAGAGAAATTAAACTTTGCCCCAAACAATAAAGAAGGGGTAAGGCCTTTTTATGATTAATGAGGGTATGAAATGCTAAATATCCCTGGCTTTTCAATTAAGCAGTGATTTCACTTTAATTTTAACAAAGCAAATATGCCTGTTTCTGATAGTAATGTATCCAGACACCAGAAATAACACTGGCTAGAAAGATTCTCCTGTGGTCACCAGTCTCCCTTCCTGACACCCAGCACACATGGCAAAGTTTTGTAAGGAAGGGAATAGGCTACTGTTTTCAAAACCAGGAGATAGCTGAATTGACCATAGCAGGAAAAATCTTAACCATAGCTGGACTAGCATTTCAGAATAGCAGTTCTTTTGGTTTCAATGACTGTGTCTCTTTCTCACACACACAGACATAAACACAGACCATGCCCACAAGCACACACACCAAATAGATATGAGTCCTTGAAGAGCATGTAATGCATTGAAACAGAGTTCAGCTGTGTCTTATGGAAGTAGAGCTGAGAAGGCATGAAGGTCTCAAGTAGCTCCTCACCAACTCTTTTATTGTAGGGCTGTTTGGTGTCTTGCCTCTGCTTACCTGCACACATCTGTTGAATTCTACTATCCATAGAGAACTTCCTCTGCTTACTCATGGATTTTGCTCCCTTATAACCTTAGCTTGCCCACATCTACTGGTGGATGTGGTGCCAACTCTCAGAGCTGACTCCATGGCTAACTGGCTCAGGTTCTTATCTGCTCCATATGGTTTGGTCAAATGTCCAGTCTTCATGCAATCAGTTGTGCAGAGATCTTTTCCTCTCTGTACATTCTTTTCAATAGATATTGGTATCTGGACTTTCTATAGTTGGAATTATGGATGAAGCGAGAGGAGATGTGAGGAGTACTGTCATGCCAAAATTACTCTACCCCCACCAAGTTGAAATGAATTCACACATGTTCACACCTTTATTATGTAAAATAAATGGAGGTTTGCTTAGATTTTAAGGCTTTCAGAGAATAAGATTTTGATACCTCTACTTAACAAATCACTCCAGTATTTGGTGAACATCAACACAGCCCTTATGTCAACTATGAGTAAATCTGTAATATACCATTTTTTTTATCTATGTTGAAAAACTAAAGTATTATATTTTATTTAATATTCAAACCAAATTGGGTATTAGAGTCATAAATTCTCAAGGTTGAAAAGGAATTACAGAAATCATCTATATTGGACCTGTCACTGTTTTCCCCTGAGAACAAAGCAATAAGATTTCAATAACATTTAAATTTATAATCTCCAACCTACCAAAAAGCTAAATGATGATTGTGTTTGATGTTTCTTCTTTGCTTTCAAATTACTTAGTTTGTATCTAACCATTCAGTGAAGACCCGAGAAGTCTCTGTATTCCAAGCACAGTGTTAGAACTCAGGTCTTTTAATGTTGTTGCAGATTCACTCCTATACTTGATCATAGTTCTTATCATAATTTCTGAACTTGCTCATATGCTTGTCTTCTTGACATTGAGTACCTGATTCTAAGAATCACATCTTATACATGATTACCTTAACACAAGGTATATACCAAGTATAAACAGATGCTCAATATAGATTTTTTAGATCCATGAATAAATGAATCAATTTAAACACCTACCAATTAAATAATGAATGAATAAATTAAAAAGAAGAAAATGTATAAGAAAGGAAACAAGATGGTCTTTGCTCTTAAGGATAAGAACATGAATTAATAAAACAATGACATCTTTTTAAAAACGTGGGTATACTGCACAGTTATTAATTTAATAACATGTTTTCTTTCATTTATCTGAGCAGGGATTTGCACAAATAAAACAGATTCTAGAGTTTGGGTTTTCTTAATTTTTTATTTTTATATTATCCCAGCACTTTGGGAGGCCGAGGTGGGTGGATCACGAGGTCAGGAGATCGAGACCACGGTGAAACCCCGTCTCTACCAAAAATACAAAAAAATTAGCTGGGCGCGGTGGCGGGCGCCTGTAGTCCCAGCTACTCGGGAGGCTGAGGCAGGAGAATGGCGTGAACCCGGGAGGCGGAGCTTGCAGTGAGCCGAGATCGCGCCACTGCACTCCAGCCTGGGCAATAGCGAGACTCCGTCTCAAATTAAAAAACGAAAAAAAAAATGATAAAATTAAACTCAAGGACAAAATAAAACTTAGGACCCAATACTAATGCTTAATAAATTAAGACTTTAGAGTTCAGAAATTGCTTCAAGGCATCTTCTATTAAACATGTCTTTATAGTTTTGAGTATATCTTAGGTAAAGTCTTTGTGCATCTTATCACTGCTAAGAGTATTTTTATTATGCTGACTAAATCAAACTCCCTATAAAATAGAAAAAATGCTACTGTAGACTTAAAATAAGAATTAATATAATATTCAAGAGCAATTGGAAAGCAAATATTGAAAAGACAGCATATCAATTCAGTATTTGTCCTCAGCAATAATGTATGACTTCAGAATTCTTAACATCTTAAAAATTTATCAATTATTACTTACTCTCATAGTGGCCTAAGGAAGAAATATATTCAAAATATAAATAGGTACAACAAACATCTTTCTTAGCTAATAGCTATAAAAGATGTTAAACATGCCATAGTACACTTTCCTGTTTATTTTTCCTTTGTCTTCACTTTATTCTCTATCTTCCATTTCCATTTTAACATACTGTAATCCAAAAACAACCTGTACAAACACAGATAATGCAAAAAAATATTCAAAATGTACGGGAACAACTGTTTCTTCTTAAGGTAGCTCCTTAAGAATGAATAAATTAAAAAGAAGAAAATATATAAGAAAGGAAACAAGATGGTCTTTGCTCTTAAGGATAACAACATGAATTAATAAAACAATGACATCTTTTTAAAAACGTGGGTATACTGCACAGTTATTAATTTAATAACATGTTTTCTTTCATTTATCTGAGCAGTGATGAAAAAGTGGTAGCTCCAAAAAACCAGATTTATATTATCTGAAGCTGTACCCCATGCCACTTCTGATTGGTTCAAAATGGACATCTTGATAAAATTTGGCCAGTAAGAGACAGTTCCCTTTTATGAAATAATGAAGATAAAATTGATTTTTTCAAAAATTGTCTTACTTGGTTAAAAAAAAGCATTATTAATCTTATGTTAGTCCATATATTTTCCTTTTCTTAGAAGATTTTTTGGTCCATGAAATTCAACAGTCTAGAAATAACTTACCCAGTTTAGTGTGAAAGGATAAAGTCTTTGTGAGAAAGCAATCTGAGGTTAAAATTGGACTCCAGGGTAAAGTAGATCAGAGATGAGTTCCCAAGTATCTCCAAATTCTTCCATGCTGAAACCATTTAAATGGTGGCTATGTGCAATAGTTTGATCATGTGATGAATAGAATACTTGCTTTGACTGGATTAACTACCAATTATAACATTGCTTTTAATTGGTTCAAGTTCAAAACAAACAACCCTCAATGCTGTATCTGACTGTAAGGTGGAAAACACTTGGACTTTCACAACAAATCAATATTTGTTAAGCAAAATGATAGTAGTAACAACTAATATGTCTTATTGGCATGTGGTCATAATAAGACTAATATGTCTTATTGTACAACAAGCAATGCCACCACAAAAAGGAAGGAAGGAAGGAAGGAAGGAAGGAAGGAAGGAAGGAAGGAA
>NW_026652279.1:24243264-24377504 GCF_009828535.3 Hylobates moloch | reverse complement strand
CACACATACATATATATGTGTATATACATACACACATACATATATATGTGTATATATATACACACATACATATATATGTGTATATATATACACACATACATATATATATAATTTAGAAAATAATGGTTAAGATTTCTGATTTCTTCTCCAGCATTCATTCTATCCTAATAACAAGTTAGAAACTAAAACCAAAAAAAATGAAATACCAACAACTCTTTTTAGATCCATAAAGAAGTAAGGTCATGGGACAAACTGCTGCCCCTAACATGCCGGGACCAACAGGTAAATAGAGAGAATCACAGCTTACCAGAGCAAAAACTCACGAGCTAAACCTTCTGAGGGAATCAATGCTGGGATGGGAAAACCTAAAGTGTAATTACTGAATTACTGGAGTGTCAGTGTGGATAAATCTGAGAGATAGACACTCAGGGGGGCCTTGCTATCTACCCACACAGCCCCTACCTTTGTGGGTTTTACCTTGTGGAGCTCTGTTTGGTTCTTACAGTGAATATATGTGAGAAAAATCCCCTCACATCTCCATCCAGCAGTGGAGGAAAGGAACCATTTGGAAATACCCCTAGACCATTCTGTTACCCTTAAATCTATTCTCAGAAGAAACTAGCTAAACAGAACCTAACTTGCCGGGGTTTTATTAGAACCTACTTCACCTAGTTGGGGAAGGAAAATCCCCAACTACTGCCACCTCTAGCCTTGGGAAATACGCAATTGTAGCTCATGCTAGTCATCTTCTACTTAATGAGGAAGGGCAGGAGATGATGGAGAGGCATGTGTGAAGTTCACAGTGCAGAGACACAAGCTTCCTGAAAAACTGATACATAATCGTAGGTTTATAAAATTCTTTCCCTCCCCTCACACCTTACTAACATATTAGTAAAGGCCAATTTACAGCTGTTTCTCTTAGAGGGTACATCATGCCTGGCTATCAGGAGAAAGAATTATAAGACAAAGTGAAAAACAAAACACACAGTCTGAAGACACAGAGTGACTATCAGAACCAGACTCAGGTATTTCATTGATGTTGGAATTATTGAAGCACCTATTTAAAACAGCTATAATTAACTAAAGGTGCTAAGGGATAAGGTAAACAGCAGATATAACAGATGGGTAATGTAAATAGATGGGAATTTTACGAATTTTTATGCTAGAGATCAAAAACATTATATTAGATATGAAGAATACCTTTGATGGGCTCACTAGTAGACTGGAAGTGGCTGAGGAAAGAATCTTTGAGCGTAAGCATATTTCAACAGAGACTTCCAAAATGGGAAAGCAAACAGAAAAAAATAGACTGAAAAGAGCAAAATAGAATATCCAGGAATCACAGGAAAACTACAAGAGATATTATATACACATAATGCAAATACCAGAAGGAGAAGAAAGAGAAACAAGAACACAAGAAATATTTGAAACAATACATAATTATTGAGAATTTCCTCAATTTAATATCAGACACAAAACCACAGATACAGGAAGCTTAAACACCAACCAGAAGAAATGACAATACAAAACTACAACTAAACATACTATTTTCAAACTACAGAAAATTAAAAATAAATAGTAAATTATGAAAGAATCCATGGGTGAAAAACACTTTACCTGTAGAGAAGTAATGATAAGAATTACAGACAATCTCTCCTCAGAAACCATATAAGCAAGAAGAATATGGAGTTAAATACTTAATTTGTTGAGATAAAAACAAAAATAAAACATCAACCATCAACCTAGAATTTCATAACGTGTAAAATTACTCTTCAAAAGTGAAGGGCAAATGAAGACTTTCTCAGATAAAAACAAACTAAGGGAATTTATTGCCAGTAGGCCTGCCTTGTAAAAAATGTTAAAAGTTTTTTTAGAGAGAAGAAAGGTGATATAGGTCAGAAACTCATATCCACATGGAGGAAAAAAGATCACTGGAGAAGGACTAAGTGAAGGTAAAATAAAAACTTTTATTTTTCTTATTCTTTATTGATCTAACAGATAACAGTTCAAAATAATAGCAACAATGTATTCAAATATTTGTTTATGCTTGTGTATAAGTAAGATGAATGACAATAATGATACAAGGGACTAGAAGAAGGAATTAGAATTATTTTGATACTGTGAGGTACTTGCGCTACCTATGAAGAAATATTGATGGTAATAGTGTTATTAAAAAAAAAAAGAAGGTCAACTTGAACTAGTTGAAAATGTATTTTGAAAATTCTAGGGCAATGACTAAATAAATAAAACCCAGTAAAAGGCAAAAATAATATAGTCAATATACTAGGAAAGAAAACTGAATCATATAAAACGTTCAATTAAAGCCACAAAAGACAAAAAAAAAAAAGAAGACAAAAATAGGATAAAAAGCAAGGGCAACAAATAAAAAACAGTGGCAAGTATGGTAGCTATTACTCCAACTATATCAATATTCACTTTAAACATCAATGGTCTAAGTGTACCAACTAAAAGCCAGAGGTTGTCAGAATGGATCAAAAACAAGATTCAACTATATGTTGTACACAAACACACACATATGCACACAAAACCCACTTTAAAGACTGATATAGATTAAAAAGTCCATGAAGAAAGATATACCATACTAACACTAATCAAAAGAAAAGAAGTAGCTATATTAATTTCAGACAGAAAACACTTCAGAGCAAGGAAAGTTATCAAGGATAAAAAGGGTATTTCATGATAAAGGAATCAGCTCTCCATTAAGACATAAAAATCGTTAATGTGTATGTACCTAATAACAGAGTATCAATCTATGTGAGGCAAAAAATGATAAAACTACAAGTAGAGATAGGTAAATTCACAATTATAGTTGAAGATGTCAATAGCAGTCTATTAGAAATGGACATATTTAGCAGGCAGAAAATTAGTAAGGACATAGCTGAACTCAACAATGCCAACAGTCAACTACATAGAATCAGCATCTGTGGACTACTTTATTTGTTAGTAGCAAAATGTGCATTCTTCTCAAGCTCACAAAAGACTTCTAATAAAATAGATCATATTCTGGGCCATAAAATACATTTCAACACATTATTTTAAAATAGAAATCATATAATATCTGCTTTTAGACCACAATAGAATCAAACTTGAAATCAATAACAGAAAAATAGCTAGAAAATACCAACATACGTGGATATCATATAACACACTTCCAAATAACATATGGGTCAAAGGAGAAATCTCAGGAGAAGCTTAAACATATTTTGACATAAATGAAAATACAGCTTGTCAAAATTTGTGAGATGAAGCTAACACAGTACATAGAAGAACATTAACAGCATTTAATGCATATATTAAAAAAATAAAAATCTAAAAGCAATTATCTAAAATTTTATCTTGGGAAACTAGAAAAAAAAGAGGCAATTAATTCCAAAGTGCATAGAAGAGAAAAATAATAAAAATTAGAGCAGAAAACAATGAAATTGAAAACATATCATTGCTGGAGAAAAATCAACAAAACCAAGAGCTGGTTCTTTGAAAAGACAAACAAAATTAATTAACCTCTAATTGACTAAGAAAAAAAAGACAAAGAACAGAAATTGCCAGTATCAGAAATAAAAAAGAGCACATCACTACGAATCCCAAGAACATTAAAATAATAATAGAGAAATTCCATGAACAACTCTGTGCCTAGAAATTTAATAATATAAGGGGAATCTACCAACTCCTTGAAAGACACAATCTGCCAAAACTCCCACAAGAAGAAATAGACAATTTGAATATGTATACATTAAGGAAATTGAAACAATAATTAATAGCCTCACAAAACAGAAAGCACCAAGCCTAGATGGGTTTACCAATGATGTGTAATTTTCTGCAAACAATCACCTAAAACACGTATTCCTGTTTCCCATGTATTCCATGTATTAACTCATGACACATACTCAGCACTGACTCATAGGGAAGTTAAACTCTTTATTTATAGAGAAAAGATCACTAAATTGAGTGTTATAAGCCTCAGTTACTCTTGTGGAAAATGAGCGTGCATATTCTTTTACCTGCATTGTATGGCAGGTGAGAGCCCAAAAGAGATAGTGTATATTACAAAATAAGGCTGTAAAAATGTCAAAGAACATGACATAAAGAAGGGGTGGGGATACGGAGGCAGAGAGGAAAAACACGTAATGGAAGGACCAAAAAGAGAGCAAGTGAGAAATAAGATGAAGTTGAAAAGTAAAAATATAATTGTATCTTAACCACACAGAAATGGATTTTTTTCAATAAAATATGTGTGTGATTTAAAGCTCCCTGACAGGCCTTTTCCTCCAAGAATCTGTCACAATGTTTCAGATTTCTGTTTCCTTAATTCTTTCAGATTGGGCTTAGAAAGACCCTGTTAAAACAGAAACACAGATCTTAGAGAAAGGGCACACTAAGCAGTTA
Organism: Hylobates moloch; assembly: GCF_009828535.3. Classification (NCBI taxonomy): domain Eukaryota; kingdom Metazoa; phylum Chordata; class Mammalia; order Primates; family Hylobatidae; genus Hylobates; species Hylobates moloch. The sequence goes on along the minus strand of NW_026652279.1, from coordinate 24,373,100 downwards.
TCAGCTGTCAAGAGTGCAACACAAATGTGTTGATAGATTCAATAGTCACTCAGCTGAGAAGGCCTTGCTTGAGGAAACAGGAAGCAGCTTTCTCAAGTGGCTTTCGCTTGGTATTTTCTTTTCTTCCTATAATTGTTTTTAATCCAAAGATATCAGCCTGAGGACCCATTTAGGCTGATGAAGAGAAGAGTTTTTATTGAACTTTAAAATGCAGAGGAATCAGCTAGGGACCTTATTAAAATCAAGGTTCTGATCCACTGAGTCTGGAGTAGGACCTGAGATTCTGCATTTCTTTTTTGTTTGTTTGTTTGAGACGGACTGTCTCTCTGTCGCCCAGGCTGGAGTGCAATGACACGATCTCGGCTCACTGCAAGCTCCACCTCCTGGGTTCCCGCCATTCCCGTGCCTCAGCCTCCCGAGTAGCTGGGACTACAGGCACCCACCACCACGCCCGGCTAACTTTTTGTATTTTTAGTAGAGACGGGGTTTCACCATGTTAGCCAGGACGGTCTCGATCTCCTGACCTCGTGATCCACCCGCCTCAGCCTCCCAAAGTGCTGGGATTACAGACGTGAGCCACTTCGCCCGGCCAAGATTCTGCATTTGTAACGAGTTCCAGGTTATGTAACCAAGCAGCTTAACTTCAAACTGCATTTTAAAACTTTTTTTTCCTCTTTCTGTTGGGTTTCAACATATAACCTTGAGGCAAACTGCAGGAGCCTTTATTCTTAGCTTAAAAATAGACTTCATGTCCCTCCCTTTCTCACTATACATACTGCCTTCACATTTCTTTAACTGTATACTAGTATCTAATTATGTGTCATCTTAGAAGTTTCAGGGGCTAATCTTGAGACAGACAGCCAAGTCTAGAGACCTAGCTGCAAAATTCCAGAGATTACTTCAAGGCAGCTAGTTAACAACTAGGTCATTGTTGAGATGACACCTGCCCAAGATCCAGGTGGACTGGGACCAAAATGGTTACCAGAACACACATTATATTCAGCCCGATTCTTGTATGCCTTTCTCTTCAAGTTTTCCCTTTTTAAACCACTGCCTTCCCCCTCCAAAATCGAAGCGGTTACTTTGGATAGAAATTGACCATTTCCCCTTCACTACTTTTGATTAATAAAGTCATTTTCTTTCTACTAAATCTCGCTCTTGTTAATGGGCTCTGCAAGCAGCGAGCATCCATAACTGCACTTGTTTACAGTTATGCTGAAGCTGCTGGTCTTCAAACTACACTTTGAGGATGAGAATATGTAACTGGTACAGGAAGCCATTTTTAAAGCCAATCTAAGGTATCATGGAGAAGATCCCTGGATAGTAAAAAGCAACATAATACATTTAATATTGAGAAAAAATAATAATAATTCAAAGAAAAGGAGGAAAGGCTAAAAAAAGTATACATTTTAAGATGAATGCTTAATAAGAAAAAGTTTATCGACTATTCAATACTTATGGCCCATCATCAATACCATATACTAAAGATACTATGGTATACAAAAGACAGAAAATCTTTGTCCTCAATGAAGTTACAGTCTAGCTAGACTCTAGTGGAGCACTAGTCAGTTATCAAAACCATCAAACATGTAAGTGTTAACATAATTATAAGTGCACAGATCAAAGGTCCCTGGTGTGATAAAAAACTGGGAAGAGAACACAGACGTGCTTCAAAAAAGAAATGACAACATGCTGAGATTTAAAGCATTGGTTCTCAAAGTGTGGCTTTCCCAGATCAGCAGCATCAGCATCCCATGAGAACATCTTAGAAATGTAAATGCTGTGGCCTTTCTCCAACATCTACTGAGTCAGAAACTCTAGGCGTGGGACCTAGCAATAGGTGTATTAACAAGCCTTCCATGTGATTCTGATGCATGCTAAAGTTTGAGAAATATTAATCTAAAGGAAGTGTAGGAATTAAAACACAAAAGATTAGGGGACAGGGAGGGTTAGAATGACAGAGGTGAAAAGGTGTTTCTAGTTAAGAAAACAGCAGGAGTAAAAGTGCCAGTAGGGAAAGGGGGAGCTGCAGAAGACCTCAGAGTCAAAGAGAGAGACAAATAGAAGAGAAGAAAATAACACCACATAGCCTTCAAAATGACAGTTGCCAAATGAAAATCCAGAGACTGGATTTGCTCATAGTCCTGTCTTCCTTAGCCAGCAGAAAAATAAACTTTAATTTGAATGACTAGAAGGAGCAGAATCTTCATGCATGTACATCACCAGCCTGGCACCCAAAGGCCTTTGGTTTTGCAGCCTTTGCTAAAAATCATCAGAGGAGACGTAGCTGGGAGGTAGTACGTAGCCCTTTAGAGTAATAGTTCTCACCCTTGGCTGCGTATTAGAATCACGTGGGGAGCTCTGAAAAATTAAGATGCAGGAAGCCAACCCAGAGCAATTAAACTTGCTCTCTGGGGTGAGGTTCAGGCATCAGAATTTTTTAAACCTCTCCAGGCAATTCTAATGTGTAGCAAGGGTTGCTTGAGTGCCGCTCAGTTTCAAAAGAGATAGTGAGGTCATAGTTCGGGTGGAATTTCTCTGATGATGTTTCAGGCAGGAAAGAACAAGACAGTGACCATTTTGGCTTTCTTGTTTAAATTTCTTCTGTTCCCATTGGAAAGGGTATCTGTTAAATTATATATTTGTTTCCAGGGGCAGAACAAATTATGGATTCCCACCATATAATGATAGGCAAAACAGTGATTTGATGGAAAAGCATGCCTTGCTTTGAGTACAGCCTTCCAGGTCACGTGGTTCTGATTCTGGGGGTCTCTGTTTTTTTATTGCCTTTGAGCTATTTTATAACTCTGTAATTGTAGATCATGGACAGCAAAGGGAAATTATTCTTGTCTAAAGACATGCAAACACATTCTGTCTGATGGAGGGTCGACTGACTATGCTGTCCCTCCCCAAAACAATTCTATATCTGTTAAATGAAACTTACAGGAGGCCATTGGTTTGGACTGAGCTCCTGGACGCAGTCCACCAAATAAAACCAAAACAGCACTTCATGCTGAAGTTCCAAGTCACTAAGCCAAAACTAAGTTATTTATCTGATCTTCCAAGAAATGAGGAGAGAAACAGAGATAACCAAATCCCCAAATTGGCTAGTTTTAGCCGGCATGGTAAGTCCCTTCTGTTTTAACCCTATTAGGACAGGAAATCTGAAACAACCAATCCTCTTTTTGTTCACTGTTTCTGCTTTTCTAGGCCCTTTTCTCTCTACAAAGCCCAGCTTCTCTGCTCAGCTCATCAGAATAAAACAGAATGAGGTGTCCCCTGATTCTGGAGTAGCAAATGAAGGTCAGTTAGATCTTAAAACTAACTTCGTTGTAATTTTGTCTATTGACACAACCATTGTGAGTTTATTTCAATATCCCTGATCTATAAATGTGTCCTTTTTTTTTAAGATAGGGTCTCGCTCAGTCACCCAGGCTGGAGTGCAGTGGCTCAATCATGGCTCACTGCAGCCTTGACCACCTGAACTCAACTAATCCTCCCACCTCAGCCTCACGAGTAGCTGGGACCACAGATGTACATCAACACACTCATCTATTTTTTTTTTAAGTTTCTTGTAGAGATCCTCTCTCCTTGGCCCACCAAAGTGCTGGGATTACAGGCGTAAGCCACCGCACCCAGCTGTGTCTCCCCTTTGGATTCTCTCTGAACCAGTTTTAACATCTGATTCCTTTATTAATAATTAGTTAAATAAACATTTTAGCATGTTAATTTTCTATCTGTATGGGAGTCACGGGTTTCCCTTTCTTAAAAAATTATATTTGAACACGACTTTTGTTCTAAATGAGTGCTGAGGGCATTGAGATGCGGAGGCGTGATAGGTTCTCTCTACTGTGACCAGTGCAGAGCAGCAAGGTGTGTTTCTTTATAATGGCACTGACTGGACCTTCTGAAACTGAACCAATTATCCCATGGAAATCATATTTCTGGGCTCCTGAAAAAAAAACATAGAATTTGACTCTGTCTTAAAACTAGAAACTTAGATTTGTCACATCTGAGTTCCTCCTTAGGAAACCAACTCTCAGGCAAAGAGCCAAAACTCACCATGTTGTTGCATCCAGACAATGAGACACCAGCCCCTCATCCCTCATGATTCCTTTCTTATCCCTCCCTAGTGCCGTTTTCCCTCTTTCCCCGCTATATAAAATCCCCAATTTTAGTCAGTGGGAAAGACAGATTCGAGACTTTATCTCTTATCCTTCTTAGCATCAGCACCTGATTAAAGCCTTCTTTCCTGGTTATACTCATCTCAGTGATTGGCACTCTGGGCTGAAAGCTGCAGGACCTAGACCCAACCCCTGATGTTTCAGTAAAACCTCTACTCTATTCTCTATTCTTTCCCTGGGTCTCCAAAACTAAGCCCTCACAAAGGTACAATTCTAATCCCTGCTTCCCAACTCCTGATTAGAATACCAGGTGCTACAACTTTCTCATTAATCCATTCTAATAAAACAACAGTTTCAAGAGGGTCTTGGGGTAACAACTAAGTGATTTCACTAGGAAAAAATACTCTTTTTCTTATTAGCCTTTTTGTTATTGGAGATCCTTGTTCACATATCTTCAGCTTTCTGTTCTTGCAAACCAAAGACAGTGAATTGGGCCTAATCAATAGTTGCCAAAATATGTAACACTTTCTACTTGGAGCTCTTGATTTCCTATAATCAGTATCAATCAGTGAACTTCAATTTTCTACAGAGAAGCAATTTCCACCTTCTTCTGTGTTTTTGACTCAAAAAAATAGTTAACTACAAATTCCAAATACACAGAAATAGTTATGGTAAGTTTCTTCAAAACAACATACAAAAGCACCAGATAGGAAGGTCAGCAATTATCTTTACTTTGTAAGGAAAACTGCCAACCACTGTTGCAAATTAAGATAAATGGCCCTTTAAGACACTAAGAGGTCTCCTTCCAACCCTGAAGTCAAAGGGCAAGTTCAGTGGATGTAAAATAAGTTAAAGTCACATTTAAATACAGAGTAAAACTTATTTTAGAATACTTGGTAGAAAACCAGAAACCTGTTGAAAAATATGAATTATCCAAATTTAAAAAGCAAATGTGATTTTGTAAGTTTAGGTTCACGTACATTCAGCAACTCAAAATTTGATACAATGCCCAGTTTCTGCTTGGATTGCCATAAAATAAATGTTTTTCCTGGGTTATATTAAATTTATATCAAAAATTGTGAGCTGAATGCTTTGCTGAGTTGAAAAATAAAAGAGAAAACATTTTGTTTGGTTAAAAAAAAGGCATTTTGTTTTCCCTATATAAGGTTTTCAAGGGTGAGTAATAACAGTATTCAAGCACTGCTAATTCACAGAGATTTGTTTGTTGCATGTAATTTCTGGGTACAACTCTGGTCACACACAAACAATTCTTTCTGATGTCACTTGGGTGGCCTTGCAAAAAGCAATTTCCAGCAACCTCTACCTACACAGAGTAACTCCACGTACCATGACGTGATTTTACGTTTCAGGACCAGCTTTTGTAATGTCATGCAGTAATTTAGGTGCTTGTCAAGCATGGTGTATTCAAACTAAATGCTTTCTTTTGAACAGTAACACTTTACTATACTGAATCCTTCAATTTCTAGCCATAAAAAGAGGGTTTTAATAGCACTGGCTTGAACCTGTACTTGGGATTTTTTTTCCCTTGAACAATGAACTAGTATTATTTTCCCCTACTGTATTATTGTACCTTCATTTGTTCATTTCATCATGGTGAGAAATATCAGAGATTTTCTCTCTCGCTCGCTCTCTTTTGTTCCTTTAAACCACTTTTCTACTTCATTGTTATAGAGATGCAGCGGGGACTCATAGGCTCATACATCTCCCCTGAAATCAGGATTAAGACACTGCCTGTACCCAGCACTGACCACAGTCTTGCTGAGCTCCCAAACAAGCATCAGATGGCTGGATACCCTTCCGTGTAACCCTACCAGGCCTCCCAAGACATTTAGGAAGATTAAGAAGATAATGCCATCAAAAGACGTGCATCTTCTCAGCAGGGCCATTTGTGGAAATTGAAAAAGAAGAGGGTTGAGGCTACTTAGATAGGAACAAAGAGAGGTGGCCTGTCATGTTTTGTACTGCAAGAGTAGAGCAAAGTGCAGCCCTAACAGGGTGGGAAACAAATAGGAGGACAGGCTCCCCTCGTACTCTTTAATCTCTGTCCACCCTCCCCACATCCATTCTGCACAGCACCAGACTTGGTAGAATCTTCAGCTCAAACTATTCTCTCTCCATTTCCTTTGCTTGAATTTTTGTGGATGAAATTTTAAGTTAAGCATTGCTGCTTTCTCTTGGGACCAAATACCTCTGGATGACAGAACTGTGACATCACTTATAGCCCTCTCTCAAGGTCATGAGACAGAATTGCTTTCCTTATGACAGGAAAACAAAGTTATTTAACATTTGTCACTGCCACTCAGGGGAAAGATGTGGATAATAATATTATCCAACTTATAGAATTATTATAAATTATAATGAATAAAGCTCTTAGAAATGAACCTGGCATATAGTAGACATTATATGCATTTTCAAATAAGTAAATTACATAAAGATGTTCTTCAGATTTCTACAGTTACCTTAAAGTCAAGTCAGATCAAAAGTTTGAACTGAAAGGTTTCCATTCCAAATATGTCCAGAGATAGCTAGAACATTAGATGGAAGTAGGGAGGTTGCTGGGCTATATCATTTCTGAAACCCTGCTAACATAGCATGTGTTTGAATGTGTCCCTAGTCCTTGGGGAAGAATTCACAAAAATCTAGCTGCCCTCTTTGCACAGAAAATGTGCCTCCTAAGGGGTATACAAGTGATTTGAAATGTAACTTTGAATATCTGTTCTTCCACCAACCAGTAAATACAACCTTTATTGAGAAAGATGCATATAGATCCAATGAAAATAGAATTATTCAAAGCAAACTAGTAACGCAACATTCATTGACTCTCAACTCTGTAGCAGGAAGGTGTAATGCAAGCTGCTTTAAACATATTTGCTCTCTCTAGGAGACCCGAGGTAACTCTGCTGTAGTCTTTGTGGCCCTGTACTGGAAGTACCGCAGGTACTGGAAGATCCATAGAGAGGATGCCAGGACACCCTGGAAGCTAGGAAATGAAAGCAGATGTGGAGAGGTAGGCAAGATGGCCAACTAGACACAACCAGGAGGAACATCTGGCACCAAGGGACTGGGACATATGGAAGACTGGTGCACTCCTAGCAGATATTCAGAGGGAAGACATTGAGAGTAGATGGAGGGAAGACACAGATGCTGGGCTGAAGGGGAAGAAGCTGGGAACTCTGCATGGGGCTACCATGTATGGGAACTTATTCCTGGCCCTGAATGACTGTTGGGGAAAGGGTGAGTTGAACAGGCAAGGAGCAACCTGCTCTTACTACAGGCATCTAGAATCCTGGCAGGAGGAGACCCCATGACTACCACAGACACTTGAGTTGGCAGGGAGAACTGCTTGGAGAAGTGGTAGGGGCAGAACTCCAGGCTGGTATGGAGCCCAGAGCGCAGGAGTGTCTGTAGTGGAGCACAGCCAGGAAAGCACATCCCCTTGGCTCCACTTGCTCCCATAAGAGACTTTAGCCCTAGGGAAAGTGTCATATCTGAATTCTGCAGGGTGGTCTTGCCCATGAGACGGGACCAGTCTGGCCTGAACACCCCTTGGTATGTTGGCTTTTTCCAGGACCCCAGCCTGGCTGCACCTGCTTGCAGTGTAGCCTGGGGTACCCAGCGAAGACAACTCCTGAGGGCCTGCATCATAGCTCCTGCACTGGTGAATTATGGCTGAACTGTGGACAGCTCCAGTAGAGCAGCCCCCACAGACACACCAGCCTGCCTGCGCCCTCCCCCCAGTGCAACCTCTCTCATGCCACTTTGCCTGCATGCACTCGCCCAGGGCCACCCCCCACATCAATTTGCTGGCACATGTGTATGCAGGCAGACCTTGCCTTACCTTCCCCACCAGCATGCCTGTAGCATGCACCCTGCTATGCCACTGCTGCCAGCATGAATGAACCCCCAACCCACCCTACCGCCATTGCTGTGGGACTATTGGTGGGCATGGAGAGCACCAGCCCTGTCCCTGGCAGTGCCCCACCCCTGCCATCACACTGCTACCAGCATGAAACTAGGCAAGGAGAGCAGCAGACCCACCCCTGCTCTGAGCAGCCACTACCACCCACATGAATGCACACAGAGGGCGCACAGCAGAGGTCACACACAGGCCTGTGCCCACCAGCGTCCCACCCTCATGCTAACATGACCATGCACAGTAGCTGGTGAGGTGGAGGTGGGGCCACCCCTGACCCATGCTGCCACCAACACTGCTGCAAATGCCCACACAGAGGCTGGCACCACATCACCTGCTAGCACCCTGTCACAGCCAATGAGGGTACACCCTGCCACACTGCTGTTGCCACTGCTGTTGGCATGTGTGGACAATGACATATCCCACTGCTACTGCTCTATGAAGTGCTTTGTCTGGCACCACCCATCTAAGTGTTGTGACCAGTGGTCCTGTTGCACCTCTCCCTCTCCAGCGCAGCAGGTTATACCAACCTTGAGGAGTCAAAAAACAAAGCCAGGGCCCAATACCAGTCCCCCAGAATTAGAACAGGCAGTCCAGGAGTTCTAAGCTGAGGCTGAGTCTCCCAAAATCTTCCAGAAACAAAGTCAGTTGACTGAATCCACCTTATACCACAACTAAGCCCCCAAGGACATAAAATAGAATAAAATAGCCCATCTAAAAGACAGCAACTTCAAACATTGTTGGAAAATCAGCCCACAAAAATGAGTAATAACTAGAACAAGAACTCTGACAACTCAAAAAGCCCAGGCCAGGTGCAGTGGCTCATGCCTGTAATTCCAGCATTTTGAGAGGCCAAGGTGGGTGGATCACCTGAGGCCAGGAGTTCAAGGCCAGTCTGGCCAACATGGTGAAACCCCATCTCTACTAAAAATACAAAAATTAGCTGGGTGCAGTGGCACACACCTGTAGTTCCAGCTACTCAGGAGGCTGAGACAGGACAATTGTTTGAACCCAGGAGGTGGAGGTTGCAGTGAGCCAAGACTGTGCCACTGCACTCCAGCCTGGGCGACAAAGCGAGACTCCATCTCAAACAAACAAACAAACAAACAAACAAACCAAAAAGCCAGAATGCCATCTTTCCTCTAAACAACTACACCAGTTCTTTAGCAAACATTCTTAACCAGGCTTAGGTGGCTGACATGACAGAAATAGAATTCAGAATGTGAAAATGTACAAAGATCATTGAGATTCAAGAGAACACTGAAACTCAATCCAGGGGAGCTAAGAATTGCAATAAAATGATACAGAAACTGACAGACGAAAAAGCCAGCACAGAAAAGAATGTAACTGACCTGATAGAGCTGAAAAACACACTGCAAGAATTTCATAATGCAATCACAAGTATTAACAATAGAATAGACCAAGCTGAGGAAGTAATCTCAAAGCTTGAAGACTGGCTTTCTGAAATAAGACAGTCAGACATGAATTTAAAAAAAATGAAAGAATGAAAAGGAACAAAGAAAACCTCTGAGAAATGTGGGATTATGTAATTATGTCACTGAAAGAAATGGGGAGAATGAATCAACTTGGAAAATATATTTCAGGATATCATTCATGAGAACTTTCCCAACATTATTTCACAAGAAGATGATCCCTAAGACACATAACCATCAGATTCTCTAAGGTCAAAATGAAAAAAAAAAAAGTCAAAGACAATAAGAGAGAAAGGTCAGGTAACCTACAAAGGGAAGCCCATTAGATTCACAGTGGACCTCTCAGCAGAAACCCTACAAACAGCAAGAGATTGGGGGCCTATATTCAGGAAGGAATGAAAGAAAGAAGAAAGAAAAGAAAGAAAGGAAGGAGGGAGGGAGGGAGGGAGGGAGGGAAAGAGGGAGGGAGGGAGGGAAGGAATTCTGACAGAGAACTTTGAATCCGGCCAAACTAACTTTCATAAATGAAGGAGAAATAAGATCCTTTTCCTACAAGCAAATGCTGAGGGAATTTGTTACCATCAGACTTGCCTTGCAAGAGATCCTGAAAGAACTACTAAGTATGGAAAGGAAAGACCATTACCAACAACTGCAAGACACACGTAAGTACACAGACCAGTGACACTATAAAGCAACTACACAAACAAGTCTGTATACTAACCAGCTAACATAATGACAGGATCAAATCCACAGATATCAATAATAACCTTGAATATAAATAAGCTAAATGCCCCAATTAAAAGACACACAGTGGCAAGCTGAATAAGGAAGCAAAACTCCATAGTATGCTGTCCTCAAGAGACCCATCTCACATGCAATGACACCCATACGTTGAGAGTAAAGGGATGGAGAAAAATCTACCAAGCAAATGGATAGCAGAAAAAAGCATGGGTTGCAATCCTAATTTCAGGCAAAACAGACTTTTAACAAACCACTCTCTTGGACCATAGTGCAATAAAAATAGAAACCAAGACTAAGAAAATCACTCAAAACCATAACATTACATGGAAATTAAATAACCTGATCTTGCAACAAAATGATACAGGAAGGTTTAATACAAGCTGTTTTAAATATGTATGCTCTCTCCAGGAGACCCTAGGTAACTCTGCTGCAGTCTTTGTGGCCCTGTGACCTGCAGGTACTGGGAGATCCACAAGGAGGATGCTAGGACACCCTGGAAGCTGGGAAATGAAAGCAGATGTGGAAAGATAGGCAAGCTGGCCAACTAGACACAGCCAAGAGAAATATCTGCCACCAAGGGACTGGGACACAGGGAAGACTGGCACACCCCTAGCAGATACTCAGAGGGAAGGCATTGAATGACTTTTGGGCAAATAATAAAATTAAGACATAAATCAAGTTCTTTGAAACTAATGAGAACAAAGATACAACATACCAGAATCTCTGGGACACAGCTAAGGTAGTATTAACAGGGAAATTTATAGCATTAAACACCCACATTAAAAAGTTACAAAGATCTCAAATTAGCAACCTACCATCACAACTGAAAGAACTAGAGAAGCAAGAGCAAACCAACCGCAAAGCTAGCAGAAGACAAGAAATAACAAAAATCAGAGCTGAACTGAATGAGACTGAGACACACACACACACACACACACACACACACACATACACACACAAAACATTCAAAAGATCAGCAAATCTAGGAGTTTGTTTTTTGAAAAATTTATAAAACAGACCACTAGCTAGACTAATAAAGAAGAAAACAGAAAAGATCTAAATAAACACAATTAGAAACAACAAAGGGGATGTTACTACTAACCCCAGAAATACAAATAGCCATCAGATACTACTGTGAACACAAACTAGAAAACCTTTATGTACACAAACTAGAAAACCTAGAAGAAATGGATAAATTCCTGGACACCTACACCCTCCCAAGACTGAAACTGGAGGAAATTGAATCCCTGGAAGGCAACCTAGGCAATACCGTTCTGGACATAGGAACTGACAAAGATTTCATGACAAAGACACGAAAAACAATTGCAACAGAAGCAAAAATGGACAAATTGAATCTAATTAAATGAAAGAAATTCTGCACAGCAAAATAAACTATCAACAGAGTAAACAGACCTACAGAATGGGAGACAATATTTGCAAACTATGCACCTGACAAAGGTCTAATATCCAGCATCTATGAGGAACTTACATAAATTTACAAGAAAAAAAACATTGAAAAGTGGGCAGAGGACATGAACAGACACTTTTCAAAAGAAGACATACATGTGGCCAAAAAGCACATGAAAGAAGGCTCAATATCACTGATCACTGGAGAAATGCAAATAAAAACCACAATGAGATACCATCTCACCCCGGTCCAGATGGCTATTATTAAAATGTAAAAAACAAAACAAAACAAAACAAAAAAACAGATGCTAGTAAGGTTGCAGAGAAAAGGGAATGCTTATACACTGTTGGTGGGCACGTAGGTTAGTTCAACCATTGTGGAAAGCAGTGTAGTGATTCCTCTAAGAGCTAAAAACAGAACTACCATTCAATCCAGAAATCTCATTACTGGGTATATATCCAAAAAAATATAAATCATTCTATAATAAAGACACAAGCATGCTGCATATGTTCACTGCAGCTCTATTCACAATAGCAAAGACACGGAATCAACTTATTTGCCCATTGACGGTATACTGAATAAAGAAACTGTTGTACATATACACCATCTAATACTATGCAGCCATAAAAAGAATGAGATCACGTCCTTTGCAGGAACGTGGATGAAGCTAGAGGCCATCATTCTTAGCAAATTAACATAGAAATAGAAAACCAAATACCACATATTATCACTTATAAGTGGGAGCTAAATGATGAGAACACATGGACACAAAGAGGGAAACAACAGACACTGGGACCTACCTCCACTGGGTTGAAGTTGGGAGGAGGAAAAGAATAAGAAAAAAAATAACTATTGTGTACTAGGCTTAGTACCTGGATGATGAAATAATCTTTACAATAAACTCCCATGACATGAATTTACCTATATAGCAAACTTACACATGTATCCCAAAATCTAAAATAAAAGTATTTTAAAAATAAATACATATATTTGCTCATTTGATCACCATCACTTTACAGATGGGAAAACTGAGCCCAAAGTAGTGAATTTATCAATCAGCCAATGTGAGCTTTGGAATGCCGATTTACCAGTGTTTGGCATGCTGGGCAAATGGTCTTTCAAAAATGGATGGGAAAGAGATTCCAAAAGAGTCTATGAAAGGTTGTGATCACAAATGGATCATTTACACCAGCCTTTAAGCACTCTATCTGGCTCCAACCTAGCAGTAGGCCAATGCCAGTGCATTAATTTGGAACATACTGCAGAATGCACACATTGATTATCACACGCATCTTAAGTTAGTCTTATAAAGTAGTTTACAAAGTCCTTGGGGTTTTCCACGCTCATCTTGGATTGCCACATTTACCTGTCCTTTCCTTCAGCACTTGTGTACCTGCTCAAGGTCCTCACCTTTGCTATCTTCCTTTCCTTCTGATTTGTCACAAGTTATTAGGGTGACATCGATGTCCTCAGAGTTCACAGCACTGCTTTCCTTGAAACAAATCAGAAGGAGATGACGGATTGTGGAAAATATTCCTAGGCCTACTATTTAAACCAAAGGCATAAACTTGTGGCCCATGGTCCAAACTCAGCCTTCAGGAATCTTTTTTATACAATGTTTAAAAAGATTTAAATTAGTATCTACTGTTTTAAAATTGTAAATATCTCATAAGAATCGAGATTTCCAGCTTACCTTGGAGGATCAGATAATTTAACCCCAATGAAACCATTTGTCTGTGGCTATCACTTTTAGAAGGATGTGTATCTCTTTAACAAAGATGTGTGCTCTCTGGTACCCTTATTCCTACCACTCCCTTCCTCTCTTATAGCCTATATGTTTTCTTCAGTAATGTTACCTCTTTACATCCCAGGCCTTAGGGTTTTCAAATGTTGGCATAAAGCCTACTTTCTCAACTTGATCACCCATTCCATAGACCCCTACACTCTAGGTTTAAGAACGCTTCTGTCTAGTCTCCAATCACTCTAGAAGACATGATACAAATGAAGTAAGAAAAAGGGAACTAGCCAAGAGAAGGGGCAGTGATAGAACACTGAAGGATCAAGAGAGAAAATAGGGTTTAAACTTAAAGAAAAAAGCTGCAAGAAACACTATAGTGTGATGGTTAAATCATATACTTTGAAATCAGGCTGTGTCACTGGGTGCTATTGTACTTCTCTGGGCCTGAGTAGCCTGAATTGAAAAAAAAAATATGATGCAAATACTACCTCACTTTTAGAGTTGGGGTATAAGGATGAGAATAAGTGCTTAGCACTGTGGCCCATGCATGGATGGCTCAATCAATCAAAACTCATACATATGAGTAACATGAAAGTGACTGGAAAATACTCCTTGCAATTTCTTGAGGCTAATCACCCTTGTTCCTAGAAAACAAGGAATAAAAATTTCACAAACATTAATTGCTCAGTGTGGGAATATCTCAGAAGGACCAAGGAATAAAAGTTAAGGAAAGATTCACAAGATCATGTATAAACTGGAAGATGCTACAGGTGGAAAAGTAAGATGCTCAAGGTCTGATCCATGCTGTTAGGAAAGGTCTAGCAAAAGCAGTAATTATTTTTGTTAATTATGAGGTAGAAATAAAATTTACTTGCTACTGCTAGGTTTCTATCCAGGATTAGTTGGATATGAATAAATTGCATCCTGTGATAGATTTGAAGACTTTATATTCATATTCATGGTTTTGCCCTTACAATACACTTGTGGAGAGAAAGAGAAGGGAACAGAAGCCAAATCAGAGCAAAAACAGTTTCCATCTCTGAATACTGCCATCTGGTGAGAAATTGAGCTTCTTAAGGTATTTAGTATGGGGTGAGCAGATTGTAATGGCTATTCAGAAAGATTTGGCCTGCTTCTTAAAACTCTAAATTGCTTTTTATTAAAATAACTCTTTTGATCTTGAATGATCAAGATATCATCCAAGAATAACTTTCTGGGTGGATGTTGGAGGATACAATGGACAACATGTAGACAATGATGTCATAAAAAGGATACTTCCTTCTAGGAACACACACCTGTTAGCAGAGAGGTCTTCCATAGAAAACACCCTTCTTATAAAGTCCCTCACCTAACTTACCTTTACTTGAAAAGCTTCCTTGGATTAGTGCTCCCTCAAAAGGGAGAATCTGAGGATTAACTAAGGGTTGACCTATTTTAGTCAGTGGACTGAACCTTAAAATTGGAGGCAGGAAATAGGAGAATCCCATATATAACCCCCACTTTCACTTCTGAGCCTTGGCTTAAGCAGATTCCTCTGTCTGAAATGAAATTCTCATCTTTTCTACCTAGCAAATTCTAGTAATCTTTCGAGACCTGGCTACCTAGCCAAGGCTTCTCAAATACCTCTGAAAAAATTAATCACTTTATCTTAGGTTCTGTCAGCAATTTTTAACAGTCTCTATTGGAAAATTGATTAAATTGCAGCTTCTTTATTAAACTATCTCTGTTTTCCCACTAGATGATAAAATTCCCCCAGGATATACACCATACTTATTCATCTTTGCATTTCCAAGGCCTAGAATATAGCAGATACTCAATAAATAGTGCCTTGAGCATTTCCCTTTAGGGACTTGGTCTCATTTTGTGTGTGTGTGTACATATGTAGCTAGGAAGTCTATAGTTCCACAGATAAAAATAGCCATACTACTACCTCCAAGTGGTTCCTTCACTATAAGGATTCCTTGAATGTCTTCCTGGAGCATAACAGAAAGCCACACAGATACTCCAGTCAGCATCCAGCCTTTTTTCTAATATGTAAGTGATAAGATTGTGGGCTGCCAAGCTATGCTGCTTGTTTAAAAATGTTCCTTCAAACAAACTACAAACCAAATATTAATTTTATTCATTCCCTTATTTAGTCAATAAATGTTTACTTATTGAACACCTGATGGACATTAGACAATGTTCTAGATGTCAGAATGAAAAATACAATCCTCTATAGTTATTTCCTTCAAGTAGGGGAAACTATAAACTTATAAATAAAATAGAGAATTTCCTAGAGTAGTAAGTGTTATGTGATAGTTGAGCAGAGCCCTGAAGAATAAGGAGACAAGTAAGCAAAGCTCTGGGGAAAGTTCATTGCAGTGAGAGGAAACGCCAGACAAGGGCTCTGGAAGGGGGAAAGTGTGGTATGTGGACAAAATGGCCAGCATTATAAATAAGGGGCAGAGGGGTGAGAGGTCCTTCGAGAGTCAGGCAGGGACATTTGGATCAGGACCATGGGCTGGTGAAAGGCATGTATTTTATCTAAGTGTTAATGGAGCAATTTAAACAGAGAGTGGCATAGTTTGATGAATAATTGTACAAGCTGTGCTACTTCGTGGAGAAAGACTGTATTGGATATCCAAGAGTAGATACACAGAAACCCCTGAGGAGGCTATTACAGTAATCCAGTTGAGTATGACATGTTATTGCTGGTTAGTGTGCTTTGTGGAATCCAGATAGAATTCGTGTCAATTGTAAGGAAATTATTCAGTTCTCATCAACATTGTCTTCAAAAGCAAAAAGCAAGCTATTACCGCTAGAAATTTCACCCAACTCACTTCTCTCCTCCATCCCTTCTATAAGTAGGAACATGGTTTAAACACCTTGAATGAGCAGAATGATTGTTTTTAGGTCATTTTGGATTTTGTTCTTATCTGAAAATTTGGAAGCAAATAAATACTGTTGCCAAAGCATATAATTAAAATGGGAATATTTCTGAGCAGTCTTTTGTAACACATCAGCTTTAATTCAAAGTCATGTTTGGATTGTCAAAGCAATGTGCTCATTCCTTACTTTATGCATGAAGGATCCAAAAACTGAAAAGGAAGCGGGGAGGCCATTTACTTTAAAAGCTAGAAAGACAAAAACCCTTGTGAGATCCACTGAGCATCACAAAGCTATTGACTAGTTGAGATGAGATTTAAAACCAAATGCAGTTCCAGAGTCTAAGAGCACAACATTTACACTATGTAGCCTTTCCAATTTGTAAAAGGACTTGACCATTATTCTAGTGCAACCTCTTCATTTTATAGACGGGAAACTGAGGTCAAAGATGATAGATTCCTTGAAGAGAATCTACTGGATCTTTTGACTCCTTGTTGACTAATTTCAGTGAACATAGATCCTGTATAAGGAACAAAACCAGTACTTTCTTACCATGAAATATTTGCAGAGAAAAATGGAAAAGTCACTTGGGATATTTAACAAAATCCTTGCTCATCCCTCAAAACCTGTCTAGCAAAAGAGCTCATGAAATTGTCTTATATATGTTAATTATCTGCGGACCTCTGAAAGTCAAGCCGTTCTTAGTGATTATAGAAGTAGTACCAACAGCAGTTGAAAGGGTTATAATGTGTTCAGCTGTTCTAGATGTCTTTTATGCATTATCTCATTTAATCATCACCATTGCCCTATTAGGAAAGCACTTCTATTATCCCAGTTTTCCAGAAAACTAAACTGAAGCTCAGAGAAGTTAAGCAACTTGCCTGAAGTCAAAGAAAATGGTGGAGCCAGGGTTGAATCTGAGCAGTATGACTCTACAGCAGAGGTCAGCAAACTACAGCCTGTTGGCCAACTCCAGACCACTACCTATGTATGTCAGTAAAGTTTTATTGGAACAAAGTGACACTCATTCCTTTCTCTACAGTTATTGCTGTTTTTGAGCTGCAATGGCAGATTTGGGTAATTACGACAGAGATCCACTAGCAAAGAGGAAATATTTGCTACATGGCCCTGTACAGGAAACTTTGCTGACCTACAGCTTGTACGCTGAACATTCTTTAACAAATGTTTACTGAATGCTTACAATGTGGGAGACACAATTCTGAGTGTTCAGTAAACAGAAGAGATAGTTCTCTGCCTTTCTGGAGCAATACACTAAGACATGCTGCTTCCTGATTAGGACTGGTTACAAAATTGGTGGGACCCAGTGCAAAGTGAAAATGGGGGCTGTTTGTTTGAAAAAAAATATTCATACTTTCAAGGTGGTAAGAGCAGAGCCTAAACCAAGCACGGGGCCTTTTTAAAGCATGGGTCCTGTTTAACTGGATAGGCTGCAAACCCATGAAACTTGCCCTGCTTCTGACACGACCTTGCTGAAGTTGGCTGTGAAACAACAGTGCCCAAGAAGGCCTGGCATGGTAATCCTGATGTATAAAGAAGATACCCTACCTCTCTTTGCACCTCTAGTCCTGGGTGATCTCCAGGGTTGGAGGGAGAAAGCTGTGAAGCCATCCACGTGGAATGCATCTCACAGGGGCTCACAATACTCAATACTCAAAGCTATGCTCCTTACACTCGGCAGCACTAACTCTCCTGTCAAGGCCCCAGGAAAGGGGATGTCTCATTAATTGACTCTGAAATGATTGGCAAAATCCTTGCATATATGCGTAAAAGATCATTCAGAACAGTTTAAAAGCCCCACCTCTGCAGTCTACTTGCTTGCATCAGAAGACTTACTACACCATACCCTAGCACTGTGAGCTTGGGAAAGCTCTTAAATTTCTCTGTGCCTCAGTTTCCTGAGCTATAAGGTGGGAAAAGAAATAGTACCTACCTCATAAGGATGCTGTGAGAATTTAGTGATTTTTTTTTTTTTTGAGACAGAGTTTCACTCTTATTGCCCAGGCTGGAATGCAGTGGCACGATCTTGGCTCGCTACAACCTCTGCCTCCTGGGTTTTAGCGATTCTCCTGCCTCAGCCTCCCCAGCAGCTAGGATTACAGGCACCCACCACCACTCCCGGCTAATTTTTTTCGTATTTTTAGTAGAGACGGGGTTTCACCATATTGGCCAGGCTGGTCTCAAACTACTGACCACAGATGATCTGTCCACCTCAGCCTCCCAACGTGCTGGGATTACAGGCGAGAATTAAGTGAACTTAAATATGTAAAATGCTTAGAATAATGTCTGGAAAACGTTAAATGCATACATTGGAATATTATCATTGTTAGTATTTTTATTATGTGGAGAGGGTATAAGGAAGAGATGGTAAACTACTGAGGACAATGTAAGTTGACAAAGGGTTGATGTAAATGAACGAAGATAGTATTTTAAAATAGAGAGTGCTGGGGAGCATGTGAACTGAGGAGGGCATGGTGTATCCATACAGCCTTCTACCCCTCAACTTTAGCTCCTTGCTGCCATGTCCATCATTATTCCCATGAAGTCAACTCTCTTCCTTTTTTTTTTTTTTTTTTTTAAGAAAAGCCAGAAATTGGCCGGAGGCACTGGCTCATGTCTGTAATCCCGGCCCTTTGGGAGGCTGAGGCAGGTGGATCACGAGGTCAAGAGATCAAGACCATAATGGCCTACATGGTGAAACTCCGTCTCTACTAAAAATAGAAAAAAATTAGCTGGGCGTGGCGGCAGGCACCTATAGTCGCAGCTACTCTGGAGGCTGAGGCAGGAGAATCAGTTGAACCGGGGAGGCAGAGGTTGCAGTGAGCCAAGATCGCACCACTGCACTCCAGCTGGGCGACAGAGCGAACTCTATCTCACAGAAAAGAAAAGAAAAGAAAAAAGAAAAGCTAAGCGAAGCGAAGCTAAGCTAAGCTAAGCCAAGCCAAGCCAGAAATCTAGATTTTGTCAGGAAATCTCCCAAGTTTTCCATGTTGACAACTAATTCAAACTTTCTTTAAATATTCTGTCTGGTCAAACAATCCCTAACTAAATCCTCCAATCAAGCATATTATAAGCTTTGCTCTGTAGCACCCATCAGATTCTCAAAGGACCGTGAGCATCAGAAAAGGGTGAGAACTCCCACTTTAAAGAATCAACAGGCCATCAACATCCCCAGACCATGTACCGACCATTCTATTTTGGATGGTCTTCTGAGAAGTTTTGGGGCTCTGTATCTGGAAGGACTTGAGGGTTATGGGGGGAGCAGGCAGACAGGGAAATAAAACTTGTCCTCCTCAAGGCAGCCTCTTAATTGCCCATATCAGAGCATTTTTCCAACCACCTTACAGCACAGTGAGCTTAGAATTAAAGCACTTGCCTCTTGGTAACAAATTCTATTCTCTCTGCCTGCCTTTCTATTGGGATCTTCTCCTCCCTCTTTCACTATCAAAAGCTACCCCAGGAAAGAGTTATAATTTAATGTGAATGTAAGCTGGATATATTCTATTTCATGAGGATTTTTTATTTAGTAGGGGAATGTGGGTGAGGGAGACAGAGAATGGAATCCCTATGTCCCAATCCCCACTTTAAGTATTACTTCTAATAATTGGAAAAAAGACTTTTTTTTCTGGCTGTTGGAGTTTATTTATCCATTTTTGGCCTCATTTCCAGCAACAAAAATGGAATAGTAATAAGTATCTTTGATAATTTGCTCTCAACATCAGGTTATACTTATGATTTTTAATTCATACAAGAGATTTAAACATCTTAAATCCCAGTGGCCAGAGAACATTTTGGGGGAGTCACTATATTTGCAGGATCTGTCACAGGGTTGGGCACACAGATTGAGTTCAGAGTGGACTGAATATCTTGGAATTGAACTGACTGGTAGTTAATGTGCTTTGGGTGTTTTTGCACTGCCACCATCTGAACCAAAGAATCAGTGATTTATGACAGATCTGTCTCGCAAGTTTCACAGTAAAAATGCAAGGATCATAATAGCTCAACATAGTACTTCAATGTAATTGTCTACTACCTATTCTATTATAGTGATATCATAGATAATCATTTGAATCAATTCAAATGATTCATGCATATGAAATTTGAATGGCATTTTGTATTTTTATGCATATTTTCATTATATTCTAATACTATTTTTTTGAAAAAAATAACAATACCTGCACGGTGATACTGAAACTATGAAACCTAAAATAATTTAAGGTTAGTCACTTAGGAGAATAACTTAATCATCTTCACTCCTAGCCCAATACATTTTTTTTTTTTTAAGTAACTGAACCACTTCCCTTTTCCCTGCATTGAAAGCATTAAAATTCTTTCTGGTTATTCACACTTTTAAGAACCTCTTTTGAACTGCACCAACCCTGGCTACATCCCTTTTGGTACTCATTAGTGAATACCTAATCATGTAATATTCATTCACCTTATATCTCCCAATTGCCTACAGAATAATAGCCCAATGCCTTACCAAGCCTTAGAATACACTTCACAATCTAACCAAGTCAACCCCTCCACTGTTAGAATCTTCCACCTTTCACTCTGTACCTCCATTCTAGTCATATTGATCTTTTCTCCATCCTTCCTTTCCTTAAGCTTTTCTAATTGGTTTCTCTAGCTAATAATCAAGTACCTTATCCAATGCACTCATAAGTGAACAAGATCTACTCTCAACTTTTCAAGTACCTACCATGCAAAGGCTTTAAAAATTCTCACCAGTTGGCCATTAAAAATATATATACAATATTGGCCTGATGGGGTGGCTCATGCCTGTAATCCCAGCACTTTGGGAGGCTGAGGTAGGTGGATCACTTGAGGTCAGTAGTTCAAGACCAGCCTGGCCAACATGGCAAAGCCCCGTCTCTACTAAAAATACAAAAATTAGCTAGGTGTGGTGGCGGGCACCTGTAGTCCCAGCTACTTGGGGGGCTGAGGAAGGATCGCTTGAACCCAGGAGGTGGAGGTTACAGTAAGCCAAGATCACGCCACTGCACTCCAGCCTGGGTGACAGAGTGAGACTCTTCTAGACTCTTCTCAATAAATAAATAAATAAATAAATAAATATATATATATATATATATTTGTATACACACACGTATCTATAATAGCAATAAATGTTTAGTTTGTACATGAGTACTTATTTATCAACACAAATATATTTCTACAGTTAAATAATATCATAAAATATATTCACTCTTTAAACTACTTTCACGTACTTCCAACCAAAACTGAAAAGAACAGTTATAACCTCTGGCTCCCAATAATGATTATTACTAATTTTAAGGAATGATGTAATCCTTTCAAGGAAATTGCATATAGGACAAGAAATCTTCTGAGGCATTTTGGTTTTTTATTTTTTATTTTTGGATTTTTGCAACTCTGATTATTTAGGGATATCTGGTTTCAAATATGTTGTACTGCCAATATCCACTCTTTTCTTTCTCAGCAGAATATTTAGATAAGCACATGGCCAAAATAATAAAGCCTACATTTCCTAGCCTCACATGAGGGCGGGGGACCGTGTGACTAACTTCTAGCCAAGAGATGGAGCATAATGATGCCCATGTCCTCTGACCATGTCCTTGAAAGGAAAGTGTATTCTCCTCCCTTCCCATCTTGTCCTTCCTGGTTTGAATGCAGACCTCGTATCACCTGGTACCAATCTCAACACCCTTGAGATTGCAGAGAAGATAGTATTAGTGCAGGCCCCTGATGACTTGCAGGCAGAGCCACTCAGACAAGAAAGATAAACCAGTTTATTAAGCTATTTTTGGTCTCTCTCGCATGCAGCTATATCTATATTGTAACAAATACAGATGGCTAATTTCTTGTTAATTTCCACAGGTTTTTTTCATGTGGTAAATTCAGGAAGTAACTTCATTCTGATGTGATTATTTGTCTGTTTCAATATATTTAACTTTGCTGATTTAGTCATTTGTTTAGTCATGCTCTTTTTACTTCTACATCCAATTTTGTTTCCCTTATCAGAGACAGTTTCTTTTGTTAAACTATATGAATTTTCAAAAAATCATATACCACTATAGTTTTTAATATAAGCATTCAAAGTGTTTCCTACCCACATTTCCATGTTGTCTCTAAGTATGTGGCTGATAACACAAAGAATTATTCTGTCCAAAGTAGTACTGAGAAATCTTCAACTCTTCCTTCTTATTTACCTTCAACAAGAAATGATGAAGAAATTATAAAGGCCAAAGAAAGCACAATAAAAAATGCAAAGAAATTTGCACATGGTACACTAGCATTTACATATACACTCTAGGGTCCTTTTGGCTTTATTTTCAATAGCTAAGTAAACTACTTGGAATGTAAGTAAATTGTGAAAGGTAATTCCTGAAAAGGTATAATTAATCTTTTGGGGGAGGTCACAAAACCTCTTTGAGATTCTCAAGAAAGCCATGGAAGTTTTATGGGCTAGTCTGGAGCCACATTTGCCACCTAGCTGATGTTTCATCTGTCTTTACATTTCCTGGGGAGAAGAGTTAGAAAAGGATAGTAAAAACCTAGTAATTGTGACTTCTACCAAAGTTCCATTGTAATCAGATACCATACTCTGTTTTTAGATGAAGTTCAGCTTCTCATGTCAAAGAAAAAAAAATGTGTTAAAGATGCAGTCAAAGAAAAATTAGTAATATTATGCTTTACAAACTATGAATGCATTCTATTTCTTCAGTTATTTACATTATTTTAAATTCCTCTAATTAAGGTTTTGAAATTTTTAGAGTAATAATCCTGTTAATATTTTGCTCAACTCATTACTAAATGTTTTATTAATTTGATGCTATTTCAAATGGCATATAAAAAATCCTACAAATGAACAATTTCTTCACATAAGCTTCAAAACGCATTACTATTATTTAGGCATTCAGTTACAATTTAAATAATATAAGAATAGAAAAAAATAGACAAGGATTTCTATTTGTCCATATACTTATATTTCTAAACTCCATTCCTTTTCATGGATCCAAATCATCATTAGGCATCTTTCCCCTTATGTTTATCAAATTCCATTTGTCATTTTTTAGTGTAGGTTTGTTGAGATTAATTCTTCCAACTTTCATATTTGGCAGTGTCTTCATTTCAACTTCATTTTTGAAGGATATTATCTGTGGATATAGAACTCTAGATCGATGATTTTACTTTTACTTTTTGTTTCCTTCTCTTTTTTCTCCATAATTTGCCATTTTAAGGATGTATCTTTATCTTATGGCTTTGTTTCTCATACGAAGTCCAGCATTGCTTATTGTCGTTATCTCTTTTCATTTTTCTGTCTCTCTTTTCTTGCCTACCTTCAACAAGTCTCATTTTCATAGGTTTCCCTAGTTTGACCATGATGTCCCTAGATATGATTTTATTTTTATTACCCTGCCTGAGATTCATTTGGCTTCTTTGATCTAGAGGTTCTTGTTTTTCGTCATTTTAAAACATTTTGTCATTATTTATTTTAATATATTTTCTGTCCCTTTTATCTTTCCTACCCTTTAGGGAGTCCAGGTATGTCATGCTACTTGATATTATCTCACAGGTTATTTGTTTTTTAAATTTTTCAATCAATTGGGTTTCAGCAGAGATTTCTGTTTACCTTTCCTCAAACTCACTGATCAAAAGATGTTATATCCAGTATGCCATTAATCCCATCCAATAAATTTATCACACTAAATATTACATTTTTTAGTTCTAGATTTACATTTAGTCATTTTTAAGTTGTTTTTTACATCCTTACTGAAATTTGTGTCCCTTAATTCATTGTATACTTTCTTTCCCTGTAAGTTCTTAAACGTAGTTATTATGATTATGTTTAAGTCATTTAAAGCTCGTTCTAACGTGCAGTATATCTCAGTTTGCTTCTGTAGACTGTTCCTTCGTTTGTTTTTGAGTCAAATTTTTCTCACTTCTTATGATGGATATTTTTTGATTATCTACTGGAAATTATGAATGATATGTTGTCAAAGCCAGCAAATCATTTATATTTTTTTGAAGACTACTGTTTTGTTCTAGCGGTGGTGAAATAATGAACAGGTCATCTTAATCTTGTGGGAGCTTGGTTCAGAGTTCATTTTACCCTTAGTTCTGGGCATATTAGTTCTAAGGCATGATGTTACTTCTGGAGTTTAAGATAAGGTGTTTACCAAATCCTTATAACTTGGTGGGATTTGAGCTCTAAGCCCTGTCTTCAAAAAAAAAAAAAAAAAAAAAAATGGACAGTTACTGAAATATCAGCTGAAACTTTGAAGTCTTTCAGCTGTTGTTTTCTATTGAACATTTTAGAATCTTGTCTCACACATTACATTTTAGTGATCAGCATGTAATTTAGAAAGATTTTTGTTGCTCCATGTTTTAATAATAATGTGATGAAGATGTGGTCACCACCAGTTGATTGGGTGAAGTATCAACAGTTTTACCAAGTAATTTGAGAAATGTTGACAGAGCTGTACATAGCTGTACAATATGTCTGTGTTTTAAGATAAGTGTTATTACACAAAAGTCAAAAAGTTAAAAGAGTTAAAAGTTTATAAAATAAAAAATTTACTGTAAGCTAAGGCAAATTTTTTAGTGAAGAAAACATAATTTTCATAAATCTAGTGTAGCCTAAGTGTACAATATTTATAAAGTCTACACTGGTGTATAGTAACATCCTAGGCCTTCATATTCACTCACCACTCACTCACTGACTCACCCAGAGCAACTTCCAATCCTGAAACTCCATTTATGGTAAGTGCCCCATACAGGTTTACTGTTTTTTATTTTTTATATTATATTTTCGCTGCACCTTTCCCATGTTTAGATTTATTTAAATACAAAAATACTTAACATTGTATTACAATTGCCTACAGTATTCAGTACAATAACATGCAATACAGGTTTGTAGCCTAGGAGCAATGGAATGGGCTATACCATATAGCCTATAGTTGGCATGTCATCCAGGGGTGTGTAAGCACAGAGTATGACGTTCACACAATGATGAAACTGTCTAATGATGTGTCTCTTAGAACGAATGTATTCCTGTAATTAAGTGATACATGAGTGTATTTGGGCTTACACTGACACAAAGGTAGAGCACATGACCTTAATCTAAGGCAATCAATGAACTACATTCTCCTGAGAATAGTGATTGGTTTAGAATGGGTTCATGTCCCATTCAGAACCAATGAGATGTCAGAAGAATTTTTATAGAAACTCTAGGAAAGTTTTACAAAAACTCTCTCATTATTTTAGGATTTTAACCCAGAATCCTGAACAATCTGGAACTGCTGAAACCATTTTGCCATCAGGAGATTGTCATCTTCCTGAGAATGAAGCCAACATACATGAGAGACAAGAACCAATTTTAGCTAGGAAATTAAGTTCAAAGTGAAGTTTGATCCACTGAATCAAGCCTCAACCTTACCTATATTGTATAAGGCAATAAATACTGTTTTACCTTAAGCCAATAGAGATTGGGCTACTGGTAGCTCTGCTACCAGTTGAATTTAGGTCAGAGCTTTGCAAGTGGTATATTATGGAATGTACCATAAATGAGTTAAAATATGTGCTTAAATCTTAATTTTTTGAGCCCTTGAGCTGTTCAGCTGCAGCCACTAACAATCTCAAAATGTTAGCCCAGTGTGTCTTAGAATGATCATCACGTTCTATCTTTACCATGACATGAAAACACTTGGAAAGCATTGCCTTCAGCACACCACTTAATATTTCTGAACTTCATTTTTATCATTTGAAAAATGAGAAAGCTATAATAGGTTACCTTTAAGGGATTTTTAATCTACACTATTTTATGGTTCCACATTGTCAATTTTGGCTGCAGAATTACAATAAAAAAGTTCAAAACCATACTGTTCAGCCAGGAGGGGAAACGGGGTATGTCAATGCTGAAAGAAACAAATGGAAAGGCATAATTAACAAATGGAAAGACACTTAACACACAGCCCTAGAATAGATCAGAGGCACTAGAGATTGTTTTGCATAAAAATAATCTTAAAATGGACTAGGTCTCTTCATCTGAAATCTGGGTGGTTTGTGGTAGCACAAAACTTTAAGAAAATCTTACATTCAAAACTCCACACATGCCACAATTGATATAGAGATTGAGCCTAAAGGCCCTAACAATATTAAAGTCTTCATCACATGACTGATACCCATCAATTTCAACAATTGTGTTCATATGTGCAACATAATTGTCCAAAGTTAAAACGACAATGCCATTCAGTCTATTGCATAAGACAAAGCATAGCTTGAATGTGGGCAGGCCAAATTTTTCAAAGCAAGATGCGCTACACTGCAAGAGATCTTACACAACCTCTAGTCCAACTCTGCCAATTTAAAGATGAGAAAGACCATTCCAAATATGATCATTTTCTGATGAACCAAATGGGTTATTTTGCTACATTACACTCAACCACAATCATCTAATTTAAGGTACATACCCTGTAAATATCCCATATTATGAATCCATCGGCTCCCTGGGAAGTAAACAGCATGTACTATTTCTCTGGACCATTTAACTCTAGCCAGTCACAGAATCATTATTTAAGTTGACATCTTTGTTTAATCTTGTCCTGATGCCTAGATATATCCTGCAGGGAATCAGATAAAAAGATCTGGCACAAAAAGGGGTTATAAGTTAACACCTCAGTTGGTGGTAACAGTGACTGTTCAGTTTCCTCAGAGATAAAGATGTTGTTTCCATCCCATTTCATTGAAGCTATAAAAGAAGTTCTATAGGTAAAAAACAAGAATTTCAGCAGGGGATATTTAAAAAGCAGCTGTAGCTGTGGTCCCTCTGTGCCAGCTATGTTGAGAAACTTGCTCCTGGGGCATGATAACAGAACTGGGACTCTTGAAAGCTGGCAGATCTCTGAAATGTTTGATCAACCAACACACACATCTGTGCACAAATAAAAACCTGGAGATGTGCCCTGGAAAGCTGGTTGGAGAAATCACAGGACTTTGCTGGCAAACCTGAAGTATGCACCAGCTTCCTAATTCTCCCATTTTTCATGCTGATAGAATATTGGAACGGCTTTGGAAATCAATGGTCAGCCTCTCTTTTGTTCTCTTCTGTACTCATTAGCCCACCCAAGCAGGTAGCCCGGCATTTAGCAGAGTATCTAGCACAGAGTCATATCTGATATATCTTGATTTAATTTACGTAATACAAAAGTAAATCATCTGTGTTTAAATTGGACTTTTCCTGGCGTGACCTCAGATTGATGAGATGGTCTTATTTTGTATGTTTTTTAATTCCTAATTTAAACTTTAAAAAAGTAATTTCTAAGGATAAAAAATAATGCTAATGATGACTATTATATTAATATGTATAAAACATTCAAAGCAGGGTATGGCGTGTGCATAGCATTAATGATGATGATGATGATGGTGATGGTGATGATGATGATGAAGCAGATAGAGACTACTACCACTACTACTATACAGATGTTTGTAGTCCATATAGACACCCTGATTCACATTCCACATAGAAATTTACATCAATTGCTTTTGATCAAAGGAAGTTATGTTCTATCCATTGAATAAGGCTGCCTCAAATTTGAGGTCACGCAAGGAGAGGTTAACTTTAAAATAAACTTTGGCTAAGTCATATTTTAATTAATTCAGCAACCATATACAGTTAATGCATGCCTTAACAATGGGGGTATGTTCTGAGTGCTGTACCATGAGGTGATTTTGTCAAATATCATAGAGTACAGTTACACAATCCTAGATGGCATAGTCTATTACATACATAGGCAACATGGTATAGCCTATTGCTCCTAGGCTACAAACCTGTACAGCATGTTACTGTCCTGAATACTGTAGGCAGTTAAAACACAGTGGTGGGTATTTGTATATCTAAACATAGAAAATGTACAGTAAAAATACAATATTATAATCTTATGGGACCATCACTGTATACACGGTCAGCAGGTGACTGAAACATTGTTATGCTGCACGTGACTACACTTGTGCTTACTTATGTGCCAGGCACTATGCTAAAAACCATGCTACCTTCATATGGAAGAGGGGAAGGGAAGGGATTGACAGCCAGGAGAGAGACTGAAATCTTCCTGAAAAGCAATGGAAAAAAGAAACAGACTTTTAAATCCTATATCTGTATTAAAAGTGCGAGATGAATATTTCAGGTTTGAGGCAGAGATATATGCCTCTTCTAACAAGTTAGATCTTTGATATATGCCAATATTCAACCATATCTTAGTAGTTGTATAATTCCTTCATTCATATTTTAAATTACTCTAAACATATTGCAAAAATAAAAACTATTTTAGAGGTGACAAACTGTAAGTCATTTGGTTAAAATTATGCCCAATAGACATGTTTATTTGGTGTATTTTAAAATTAGGAGATTTCCGATTAAAAAAAAACAACAATTCCATATGTCTAGATGATTTAAAATACTGCAACATGTGGCAACGTGGTGCCCTCATTCTTGCATGACCACAGTCAGCTGGAGAGAAATAGCAGCTGCTTTCTTTAGGGAAAGTTTGACCTCTGCATGGTTTCAGGGTTCCTCCTCTCACCCTATGAATGTGCATGCATTTAGTTCCTTTCACTTCCCAAATCACATGCTTAGACCCTGGAGGCACTGGAATGTATGAATTCTGCCCTAAATCCATAGAGTCCTAATATATCCCTGCTTGATTAGGATGTGCTGCAGAGACGATGAAGCTTAAGCTCAGGGCCCCTCACTATCACAACTCCATGCAAGCCCTGTACTTAATTTTATATTTTTTTATTCTTCTTTTTCAAGAGGCTTCACCACTGCACTGTGTGTTTCAGCCCCATACCACCTAAAGAGGCCTCTGCTTTCTCCATCAGATTGCCAAACCAGAATGAAATTAAGCCACTGGGAAAAAAAAAAAAAAAAAACAACACCTCATGCACTAAAAGATTACTGGTATTCCTCACTCATACACATTTGATGGGATTCCACAGGGGAAAATGGATATCTGCTTTTGTTGGACATTATCTCTAGTAGGGCATGGGGAATTAATTGATAAAATGATAGAATCCTTTTACTCTTAGGATGCTTTTTAAAATGCAGAGGAATGCTTGCAGCCAAAAGTAATTAAAAATATGATCAAAAGTTGCAGCCAGACCACTTGGTACAGTGTGTGATTCTCTGATTTCAGGAGAAGGGCAGAACTAACTTGTGAAGAATCAAAGCCTTGATAGAAAAACTCTGATGCTGAAAGAAGGAGCACAAGGCCTTAACTCTTAAAGCTTCTTGTTTGCAGACGTCTGCTTTCAGAAAACCGGTTAACCAAACAGAATGTTTGAGAGTCTTCAGAAAATTTCCCCAGATCAAAAATGTCCCCCTCTAGGCCTTTAATAGACTGGATGATGCCTACCCACATTAGGAAGGGCCATCTGCTTTACTGAGCCCACCAATCCAAATGCTAATCTCATCTGGAAACATTCACAGACACACTGTGAAATAATGTTCAGTCTGGGCACTACATGGCCAGTCACAGAAAACTAAGCCTCTCAGCTGGGTACAGTGCTATACACCCATTTTATGTTCATGATCAGTCCATAAAGTAGGTAGGATTAGCCATATTTCATAGATGAGCAAACTATGATCCCAGAGCCTCCTGGATAGTGACTGATAAGGCCAGCTCTGTCTTTCCTCAAAGCCCACGGTGCTTTTACTACATCACATTTGGACTCTGCATTAGAAATGTGGATGTTAGACCGGGCTCAGTGGCTCACATATATAAACCTAGCACTTTGGGAAGCCAAGATGAATGAATCTCTTGAACCCAGCAGTTGGAGACCATCCTGGGCGATATGGCAAAACACCGTCTCTACCAAAAAATACAAAATTTAGCTGCAAATGGTGGCACATGCCTGTAGTCCCAGTTATCCACGAGGCTGAGGCGGGAAGATCACTTGAGCCCAGGGAGGTCAAGGCTGCAGGCTTAGGTGAGCCGTGATTGCACCAGTGTTCTCCAGCCTGCGTTACAGAATGAGACCCTGTGTCAAAAAAAAAAAAAAAAAAGAAGAAGAAGAAGAAAAGAAAAGGAAAATAATAATAAAAGGAAAAGATAAAAAGAAAAAGGAAAGGAAAAGGAAAAGAGAAGAAGAAAAAGGAAAGGAAGGGAGAAAAGAAGGGAGGAGAAGAGAAAACAAGTGAAAGGAAGAGGGAGGGGAGGGGAGAGGAGAGGAGAGGAGAAAAGAGAAAAGAAGAAAAAAGAAGGAAAGGAAAGGAAAAGAAAAGAAAAGAAAGAAAAAGAAAAGAAAAAAGAGAAAAGAAAAGGCTAGATGTGTGTTGTGAAGGGTCAGGGAGAAGGGGAGTGTGAGCAATGCTGGCCACAGTCCCACCTTACTTTTGAATATGTTAAATGGCTTTAGGCAATTCCTTTAACAAATATTTATTGAGTTTCTTCTGTATGCTAAGCCCGAGGACATAGCCTTGAAAGGAGAAAAGGTCCTCATCCTGAAGGAGTTTACATGTTAGTGGCAGAAGACAAAAAAAAAAAAAAGTTTATTAGAAAACATGAGAACTAATACAAAGAAAATAAAACAGTGGTGAGTGGTGAAAAATAGCTTTCTAGGCTCAATTTTAAACAGAGAAGCCTTCTCTGAAAAGGTAGATTCGGACTTGTCCTGAGTGACTGGAAGCATTAGCCCTGCAAGGATCTGGCAGAAGAAAATGACATGCAGAGCAGAAGTAAATGTGATGAACCTAAAACAGAAATAACAGAGGAAAGCAATGAATCAGTGTGGCCTGGGCTTGTTGGACAGGGCAGGAAGAGTTGGAGTTGATGCTGAAGAGGACAACCAACGAGTTTGGATAAGATCTGAGCTGTAATGAGAAGTGCTATTTAGAATGGTGGTCACATAATTTGAAGAGTACTGTTGCTGATATAATTTTGATTCAATACTATGGTGCATGCAATATATCCCTTAATGCTATGAGCTTTTGAGAGGTTAAGCCAGCTGGGCTTCTGGGTCAGGTGGGGACTTGGAGAACTTTTCTGTCTAGCTAAAGGATTGTAAACACACCAATCAGCATTCTGTGTCTAGCTAAAAGGTTTGTAAACGCACCAATCAGCACTCTGTAAAAATGGACCAATCAGCACTCTGTAAAATGGACCAATCAGCGCTCTGTAAAATGGACCAATCAGCAGGATGTGTGTGGGGCCAAATAAGAGAATAAAAACTGGCCACTCGAGCCAGCAGTGGCAACCCACTCAGGTCCCCTTCCACGCTGTGGAAGCTTTGTTCTTCACAATAAATCTTGCTACTGCTCACTCTTTGGGTCCACACTACCTTTATGAGCTGTAACACTCACTGCAGAGGTCTGTGGCTTCACTCCTGAAGTCAGTGAGACCATGAACCCACCAGAAGGAAGAAACTCCGGACACATCTGAACATCAGAAGGAACAAACTTCAGACACACCATCTTTAAGAACTGTAACACTCACCATGAGGGTCCATGGCTTTATGCTTGAAGTCAGTGAGACCAAGAACTCACTGGAAGGAATCAATTCCGGATACACCGATTTTAAAGGGAAAACATGGGGTTTGGTGTTCTTTCTACCATCTGGGATGGGCCCAAATGCAAGGGATATAAAAAAATAATGATTATTCACTAGCTATTCTATAGGATTTCCAAGAACACCTAATAGAAGAACTGCTTAAAGTTAAGGGGCTTCTCAAGGCAACTGCTTAAATTCAACATCAGAAAGGATAGAGGTAAGAGAAATGGAAAAAGGGAAAGAACATAGACTTTTGCCTTGTGCTCAAATTCTGGTACTGCCACAATGACAGAGTGACTTGCTGGCAGGCACCTCTTCTGAGCTTCAGTTTTCTTACCTGTGAATGGAGATAAGAAATTCCCCCTGAAATTCACTGAGGAAAAAATGGGTTTACATATATACAAGCACTGATGACAGGGCTGTATATACAGAAGTATTTAGTTTAATAATTTATTTCCTTTTTTCAATAACCACATCAGTATGCATGATGACTGAGAAAGAACGAGTAAATAAAAGGAAGAATTCCTCCTATATCTGAGAGCTATTGCTGCATAACAAACGACCCCACACTCAGTATACATTTATTGTTGCTCGGGAATCCATGGGTGGTTTTGCTGATCTGAACCAGGTTTGGTTGATCTTTTAGGGCTAAAGCATATGTCTGTGGTCAGTGGGCACAGAGACTGGGGGCTGAGTGCTCTGGAAAAGATATCACTCACATATCTTGTGATTGGATGGCTCTCGGTTGTGGTGAGGTACTAACCTGGCTCTGGATCACTTATTATCTACCTGCTAGTCTAAGCTTGTTGCTATAGGCAGGATTCAAAGACAGAAAATAAAAGAGGGCAAGATCACTTGAGAGCTAGACTGGAAACTGGCCTATTGTCTACTTCCATCACATTCTATTGGCTTGGTAAGTCACAAGGCCAGCCCACATTCCCACACTAGGAAAAAACTTCAGCTTTTGATGGGAGGAGCTGTCAAGTCACACTGCATAAGGCATGGATATAGGAAGCCATGTAAAATTAGGACCATAACCAATCTACTACTTCCCTTTTCTAAAAAATAGGAGAAAATAGTAACATATTTTTCGGGTTTGTGGTAAACATAAAGTAAGACAAAGCACTGAAAAGATTTAGAATATTGTTTGGCACACCTTAGGTACCAGGCAAATGTTACTGCCTACTATGGTTTGAATGTATGTTTCTCTCTAATATTCATGTTGAAACTTAACCCTCAATGCAATAGTATTAATAGATGGAGTTTTTGGGAGATGATCATGTCATGAGGTCTCTGCTTTATAAATGGTATTAGTGACCTTATAAAAGGACTTGAGGGAGCCAGTTAGTCCCCTCGCCCCTTCTACTGTGTGAGGATGCAGCAAGAAGGCACCATCTTGGAAGCCGATAGCAACTCCCACCAGATGCAGTATCTGCAAGCACCTTGATCTTGGACTTCCCAGCCTCCAGAACTGTGAGAAATAAATGCCTGTTGTTCGTAAATTACCCAGTCTAAGGTATTTTCTTATAGCAGCAGGCACAAACTAAGACAGTACCTTTGCTGTATTGATCTACTGTATGTACTATCATTTAACCAAACATTTTTTTCAAAGCTTGTTTTATTTCTCTCACAAGAAAAGTGAAAAATAGACTTAATTCTGGATAAAGAAAAAATTATATGTATGTTATATTCCTCAAATCTTGTTTAGAAATGATGAATATTATCCATGTAGGCAGCTCAAAAAAAAAAGATGTATTTCCGTTGTGAGTTGAATGCATTTGCATTTTCTCTGCAATGTGTTAGAGAGGCAAGATATAAATGTATGATGGATGAGGAATGTGCTGCCACTCTCTGTAAAGAATCTCCTTGGTGGCTTAGATCAAATCGTCAGGAGGTGTTGGAGTAACTCTGCTCTATCATAGCTCCTTAAAGTTTGGAGACAAGGCCCAATCAATATGTGGGCCTAACGGGGAACCTAGGGGTGCTTATCATGTACGATAGAAAATTCCTTATCGGTAGTGGCCAAGTTACTAGGAGAAACAGATCTTTTCCGAGATGCTTAAGAAGTGAAAGATTCTGTACTCATCCATGTATGGAAAATACTGTACCAAATACAAGGAATGACTTGGCATACATACCAAGAGCTGAAAAATGCTATTTATAGGAGCAGAAAATTGCAGAGGCACAATGCATGAAGGGCTCTGTACAAACACTCAGGACATCCACATGGAAATACAAAGGAGGGAAAGCACTGGCAGATCCTGCACTTTATTGTCTAGTTGATGCATAATAACTAGTAAGGTAACATAGGTTTAATGCGAAA
This sequence comes from Hylobates moloch, assembly GCF_009828535.3. Taxonomy (NCBI): domain Eukaryota; kingdom Metazoa; phylum Chordata; class Mammalia; order Primates; family Hylobatidae; genus Hylobates; species Hylobates moloch. The sequence continues at coordinate 24,338,989 of NW_026652279.1, read as the reverse complement.
AGCTCTAAAACTTGGTTTCTAACTTCAAGATTGCTAGTTTACCTTTTTTATTCTAATGAGGGAGATGCTTAGATAATAATTAGGTATCAAAAGGGATCTACAGAGGGATGACAAACATAAATATTATAAAGAGTTAAGTTTCAGTACAGGCAAGAAAACGATGGATGAACATTATTTTACAGAAGCCTGTTGTAAAATGGGTCAAAGGAAAAACTTCAGTGAGTTTAATGAAGGACTTTTTGATCTGGCACCTTTCAAGAATATTAAATAGTAAAGCAAAACATAATCTCTAATGGAGAGTATATTCTGGAAAATATCAGGAATCTTTTCCATATCTTGACCATTACATTAACAAATTATCTCTCCGTAACAGTGTTTTGCAATTAAGTCCTTTTTAAAACTAATGATCACTCTCTGGAAACATAAAGAAACAATTTCCTTTGGGTGTTGCCAGAAAAATTTGTGAAAAAATGCAACTTTTTTATTGTCTCAAAACGTTTAATCGTGCAGTATGATCTCTAGAACCACTTCTTATGTAAGATAGATGATACATGTGCTATCAATAAATATTTGTTGAATGGAGATTTTATTGAAGGTATTTTATGGACCAGATCCAGGCCTAAGAACTTCATAAACATTATCTTATTAGAATCACACAATTCTATGAGGCAGACACTTTATTAGTGGTTAGGAATCAGAGGCCCAGGAGAGGGAAGTAACTTGACAGAGTCACAGTGCTAGTTTGTAGAAATAAATGGAAATCCAAACAATGCAATGAGAATCCACATATGTGGATTAACCACTATCTTCCTTTACCTAATTGAGTCTAATAATTAACACTAAAGAGACAGGTACGTGTTTTCTAATGAACCTCAGAAACTACATTAGAAGGTCAAATTTGGTTTTTAACTCCAAAAGTCACCTTATTTTTAAGCATTTTATTAAAACATTGTTTCTAGGTAAATAGGAACATAATTTTGTTTTCTTAAATCCTATTACAATTCCTTGAGCATTCCTTTATTGGTTATTATAAAGATTTATATTTTATTCATCTAAAGCTATATTAAAAACATTAAATCCTAGGGCAATAAAATTAGGACCAATGAGCAGCAGTTATAGGAAGGAAGTTTTTAATGTTCCAAACTATTTAAAAATGCCATGAACTGCTTTAGGATATAATAAGTTACTCATTATGGGATGTATTCAAGAAAAGCCTAGGTTTTCACTTTGAAATAGTGCTTTAGATTAGAGGTCTTAAAGCAAAAGTTGGGGAGGGGAAGGATCAGATGTCCTCTTTTCCAGCCTAGACATTCCATGGGGATCCAAAAATTGGGTTTATTTATTTGCAATTTAGAGTCATTTTGTAAAAGAAAAATTTTTACCTGTTCAAAAGTCACACTCTGTGCAAACTAAATAGAGCAGTTCTAGTCATCTGACACTTTTCTTCACTCAAACAAGGGGTTTTGCACAGAGCAGGTATTGAATAAATGACTGTTTCTATATTACTCATAGTTGGTACAATTACAAAAAAACCCATATAGTCCTTCAAAATAGCTGTTACAGACTTTTATTATATCTCCTCAGATTAAATAAGCTGCAAGGCTTTAAGAAACCTCAAAGTTACAATAGCTGGTACAATCTGATACCATAATCATAACTTTACATGATTCAAACCAATCTCTGCATTCTTATCCCTTTATTTTCAACCAATTATAGCGGTGGTTACTTCCCACTCTATTAGAGGATTAGTCACTGATATTTAATCAGTGAAAGGATCATAATTAATCAAAATGCCCATTTAGAAAAACTTACCAGTGATCAAGAAGTCTTTTTAGCCTTCTGACAAATCTTATCTCGGAAAGCTGCAATAAGCAGATTACATAAATTGGGCTTCCTCTGTTCAAAATGTAATTCTGTAACTTCAATTACAAAGTTGCCCAGAATTCTAAACTAGGACATATATATTCTATTCTCTATTTTAAGAACATATAATCAGTTTTTGAAGTTAAGAAAAAAATCCTTTGATATAATGGTCCAAATCAAAACTTGGTACTAGCTTTAAATGTATTCAACACAAAGGACTATTTTAACACCACTCTTCATAGTCATGCAAATATTAAAAAGCCTGTATTCAGACAAGCTCTTTATTAACTAAGTGTTCCCTTCAGGGTACCCGTAAGTACCCATAAGTCTACATTTCATTAACATCTAAAGATTCGAAGAAAGAAGTCACCTGGAAGAAATCCTGAGAAGACTATGTTAGTAGATCTGCAAGCTCATCTTAAGCAACCCTAAATTGAGTGCATCAGATGTGAGTTAGAATCTTAGCTCTGCTACTTACTAGCTGTGTAAACTTCATCTGAAAGATATTGCTAATAAAAGTAACTATTGCAATCAGGCTATTGAATCAATAAGTTAAATCAAAGCTTGTAAAGCACCAGACACAGTGCTTGCCACATGATAATGTCCCAAAATGTGAAACAGCCTTTCATTACAAACTGCAAGAGTCCTCTTCTATCTCTCAGAAGTTCAAAATGATGGTAATTGACTTGCATCCCTATCATACAAAATGACCTTAAGAAACAGTTTTCCCTCTTTCACATTTCTCCTCCTATTGTCTGATACTTCAGCCCATTTTCTCCCACTTCCATCTAGGTTTTTCTAACTCAATCTGATCCAGAAGGGAGCCTTTGATGGGCAAAATGGAATATAAATGTTTAGGGTCTCTCCAGCTCTTTATGGTATCTCAACTCCCATGACAACAGTCTCATTCCCACTTTGAAGCATTGACCTCTGTTTTGTCAAAAGTTAATCTATATTTTGATTCAACATAGAACCAACAGAGTGAATTCAACTTTTTTTTTTTACAAGATCTGAGTGAGCAAAAAAATGTTGGAAGAGAGTTCACCTATATACACGGGACAGAGCTGTGGCAGGCCCCTAGCATACATGTGTGCTATTTCTCTCACTTGGAATATTTCTTTCCATCATTTGTCAAAACTCCTAGTAATGCATCAAAAGTCATCTCAGATATAAATGCACCCAGGAAATCTATTTCCTGCTTCTCCACCAGGAATTAATCACTTATTTCAATGTTCTTCTCAATGATCTGTGTACTTCGGTTCAGCACACTGCTATAGTTATCTGTTCACATCTCTCTCCCTCAGCAGCTTCCCATGGGCTGAAATGGGATTCTTTTGTATCTCCAGCACCTAGTGCCCAACATAAATTGGGTCTGGATAAATGTTGAAATGAAATACTGACCAGCTGGAGGGCAGTAAGGGGACACCTTTACAGCTGGACTGCTTAAGTTTTAAACTCAGTTCTGCCTCTTCCCAATTTAGAGACTGGACAATCACCTAAACACTAAATGCCTTGGTTTGCTCATCTGTACATTTATGGGCAGTCTTATCTATGTCATAGAGATGTTGTGAGAATTAACTAAATTACCACATGCAAAGTCCTTAGATCAATGCCTCAAACATCATAAGCCAGTAAATGCCAGCTGTTTTGATAATTGTTGTTACTGTTAAAGTGGTTTTCCTTCACACAACTGTCAAGACATAGTTCAAGAACATTCTAGCAGAGATGCATTTGTTGGTTAGCTTTGAGACTTGACCAATACGGATTGTGTTTCTGGACATTATATATATATATATATGCTCCAAATTTTAAAAATAATGATTTCAGACAAAAATATTTTAGTATGCCATATGTTCATCTGTTGGAGATGGCCAATTTGATTAAATTTCAAAGAAACATATTTAAATGCCAACATCTCACTATCAAAGACACTTTTTGATTGGGTACTGAGTTTATTCAAATCATCTTTGTAGGGCACATGTTCTTTGGTTGGGTTATATGTGCAACAGGAAAACTGACTGAAGTCCAGGAATCACAATCTCACATATCAAATGCCTAATCTAATGTCCACAGCTCACCCCCAGAGTCTTCCGAGAGGGGTGACACCTAAACTTTTCTTCTGCAGTTTTGCCAGACAGAGCCCTCTTCTCTTTCTCTAGCTAATTCCCTACCACCCAATTCCTTTCCCATAACACAAACACACACATGCAATTATAGCTCCAAATGCAACCCTATGGGACAGGTGGTTTTTCAGTGCTCCTGTGAAGAAGTGGCTGGATGGGTGAGTATGAATGCTGTTTCTGATGGTCCAATTGAGATGATAATGACCTATAACATTATCTTCCCACTCAACCCGCCAAGATTCATGAATATACTAAAAGGGTTTTATGCAATAGCTGCTTCCCAGAATTACTTGTACCTTCACAACCCTGGTTCGCTCCATTATTTCTTCCCTGAGGCATGCTTAATGCTGTTTGCAAAAATGTCTTAACACATCAGATTTTAAAGTCTTTCCAGATCATGGTCAATTCACAAACGCTCCTCACAAGAAAATTCATTCTTATACAAACAAAATCTCTTTGAAAGCTGCGTTAAGCCACTGACCCATACCCAACTTCTAATCTATGCCCTAGTTTCTACTTATTTTTTACACTGCTCTCTTTGACATCCAAGGAATCTTAGACATTTGCGAGAGAAGAATTAAAGTTATACTAAATGCCTCTTTCTTTAAAAAAATGAACCTTCACTCAGAGCTGAACGCTAAGAAACAGTTATGGGCATATTCCTAATCAGATGACGAGAATTCAAGGCACTTTCTACTCAATAGCAATCTGCTATTGACAGATGACACCTTGACAGATGAGATGAAAACCCAGCAGTATGTGACCTTGCTTGCTCTTGATATTCACATTCCTACAAAACAATAAGCATATCCATGATGCCTCCTATATTAGAATTTTTAACTCCTTCCAAGTGTTGGGTATATAATTTTGTCTGTTTTGATTCTAAAATGGTTGTAAACATAAATGTGTTTATTTCACTATTAATTGAATCTGTTTGAGGAGGTAATTTCTTTCTGATATGAGAGTTCAATTAGAAGATGGAAGAGGCCGGGCTCAGTCACTCATGCCTGTAATCCCAGCACTTTGGGAGGCAGAGGAGGGTGGATCACGAGGTCAGGAGATCGAGACCATCCTGGCTAACACAGTGAAACCCCGTCTCTACTAAAATACAAAAAATTAGCCAGGCGTGGTGGTGGGCGCCTGTAGTCCCAGCTACCCGGGAGGCTGAGGCAGGAGAATGGTGTGAACCCAGGAGGCGGAGCTTGCAGAGACCTGAGATCGCCCCGCTGCACTCCAGCCTGGGCAACAGAACAAGACTCTGTCTCAAAAAAAAAAAAAGAAGATGGAAGATTGCTGACCCAGAAAGTCAGAAAACATATGAAAGCACTCAACACCTGTCAACCAAAAAAAAAAAAAAAAAAAAAAAAATGTGTCTATGGTGAGCGGGGTTGGGGAAGGAAAACAGCTCATTTGTTTTCTGTCTCTCCTACCATTGTTTTCTTCTCCAGAGAATATTTCCCAGGGAAATCCATTTACCCTTCCATTATTCTTGCAGAATAGTTAAACTGGCTCAATGTTTGCAAACTCCTGTTGAACCTTCTAAACAAATAATGGATAAATGACTAGTATCTTCATATGCAGATAAGAGGTAATTTAACATAATACTCATAAAGTGCTTGGGTTTGAGGCCCCCTTCTGCTACTTCTAGGTAAGGCATTGGACCTGTTACTTAACTCTATCTGCCTCATCTTCCTCAGCTATAATAAGGAAATAATAAAAGAGCCTCATAGGGTCATTATGAGAATTAAATTAATATGTGGAAATAATTTGGTGCTTGTTAAATGGTAAATGCACAAAAAGTTATCTAATGATAAGAATATTTCTACAGCGTATTTTGTTTCTTCCGTTTTATTGTCATGAATGTTAACACTGGAAATGTTAATTGTAAAGTTACTCCAATAACTACCTCCACTCCCACCCCTCAATTAAATAGCTAACATTAAGAAGATTAAGTAACCCCTTCTAATTTGTCATATAGTTGATCACAATGGACATTAGAAATAAGCATTGAAGTCAACTGATTTCACTTTATGATTCTTTCCACTTTGTGATAATATGAGGTTTTGAAAGAAAAAGCTTGATATATTCATTTTGTGTAAATACACATTCATTACTATGTCAACATTTCTCAAGTTATTTAATAAAACTATTAATGCGTCACCCAATCAACTGGTGGTTGACCACATCTTCATCACATCATTATCAAAGCTATTATTCTTTTCCATATGAGATATCTAAAATATAGGAACCAATTTTATCTACAATGAAAAAGCAAATAAATGGAAATGTTAAGTAATGTGCCCAAAATCACACATCTGGTAGTAGAACTATGATTAAAACCCACAACGCTTGATTCCAAATCTCATGAATCTCTACCAAATCTCATAGTAGAGTCTCTTATGAAAGAGACTTTTATTCTTAGTAGGACTGTCACAGAAGATAACCCCACAATTCTCTTTATCCATATACACGGGATATAAACATGATCCAAGCAAGGATAATCATTCACTCTTTCTCTAGATTGTGGTTTTTCATTCAAACAATACAAGATCTGGAACAGATTCTCAAAGGCTCCTTAAGCCAGGACCCAAGAGCGTCTTCTTGGATTTCTGAAGATGTGTTCTGAAATTCCTGAATCCTGTTTCTCCACCTGTTTTATCAGATTTTGTTTCCAATCCTTTATTCTTCCAATAAATTTGGTTATTAATGCTATCGAGAATTGATATCTATTTCTTACTACCAATGAACTATAACTAAAATATAAATGGCCATTTACCTTAAACATATCTGTACTGAAAATGTGCTCTTTTATTTATTGATGCAATGCCTAGCTTTGCCCAGTCCCTATGACATCAGCACTTTCCCTTATCCATTCTCAGTTCATGTGCCTCAATTTGGATTCACCTTACCCACAGGTCTGAAGGTTGGGCAATCCTAGCAGGAAACTTCACTCGCCAGATTTATGGGCTCAGCAGTGGGTATATGACATACATTGATAATATTAGAGTAATCACAGATATTTTATTAGAACTAATTGAAAAGAAATAACTTTCTGGTTATATTCAGAGAGAAGAGTCCTTGAATGAAAACCATTAAAGTAGACATATGACAATGGAAGAGACCTAATTCTGACAAGTGTTTGGGCCCAGGGATCCAACTATCCCTAACCTAGGAATTACTCCTGAAATTACAATAATCTAAGCCATTATGTTGCCTTCCTCTCTCTTTTTTATGTTATATTCCTGTCACTTGCAGCCAGAGAAGTCTTATTCAATATAATACCCAGTGAAAATCCTCTCACAATTTGGTTCTAGGGATAACCAACATGTGGAGATAATGCTGCCCCTTTATGCTTTAAAAGAATAGCTGTATTTTTTTTTTAAAAAAAGAAACCTTCCATTTGTTGACTTCTTATTATGTGATTTTTATGATGATAAGCACTTTATGTTTACCATTTCATTTTAACAGTAATAACAGCCACATGAGTTAGGCAGTGTTTTTATTTCCATTTTGCAGATGAATAAAAAGATAATGGTCAAGTATTTGTGGAAAGATGTACTGAAAAAAGTAGGCATGCGATACAACAGTAGGTCTCTGTGAACTCATTGTAGCTACCTTCTATGGTACAATACGGTGAATAAACTGGAATAAAAGTGTTAAACACAGTGGGGTAGGGTAGACATTCCCAAGGCAACAGTTATTCCACTATCTGCTAGACCTCTAAAAACATATTGTATACAGATGCCAAATTATTCTAGAATAGATTGTCCTTTATTTTCTAAATGCCTAAACTATGAACCTCTTGCAGTTTGCCATTGATTCATATAAATGATGAAATCACAAATGGTCAATGGTAATCCAAAAAGAAATTATATCTACTATAGAAAATGGTTACTATACTACATTCAAGCAAGACTTCTACAGTTTAACAGGCTGAATAATGCAAGAGAGGTACCTTAATTAATATTAAAATAATTTAAATAAAAATTACAATCAGGTATTCCAGTTGAATTCTCTTTTCTTTTAATCTCTAGATAATTTTTTAACCTCCAGTAAGTCTTAGGAAAATCAGAATGTCCTTGGAAATGCCCTTTGAAAATGCTTAATGGTAAGTGACATTTATTTATAGGAGCAAATCAGAGCAATGCCATTCTTAGGCTTTGTATGGTTCAATTCTGAAACAATGTTTGTAATGAAATAATAAAAACCCTTAAAATAGAGTTTTATTTTTATGCAAATTCCCCAGGAGCAGACTATGGAGTGTAACACAGCATGAGTACATTCAAAATAACAAAGTAAGATAAATGGGGAAAGCAACTAAACATAAGAAAGAATAGAGAAGGAAGTTTGATTTATTCAACTTCAAAAAGGAAATTTAGACTTTTCTCCTTATCTTCTATGGTGGACACACCTAAGGTGGCCCAGTAAGTCCCACCGTAGATTATAATCTCCTCCTGTTGTGCAGGTAGATCATGTGACTTGCCTCTAACCAATAGAATGTGGCAAAGTTAATGTGATGTCACTCCTATGATTGTGTTATTTTATACAGAACTCTTTGACTGGAGTTAGAGAATCTTCTGCTGGCTTTAAGAAGCAAAAACCAGTGGGAAGACAACATGATAGGGAACTGTCGGGGCCTCTAGGACCTACAGGAACTCCAGTCAACATGCAGTAAAAAGCCAGAGCCCTTAGTCACACAGCCACAAGGTAATAAATTTTGCCAGCAACCTGAACGAGCCTGAAAGTGAATTCTTCCTCAGTCAAATCTCAGATGAGATCCCAGCCCAGGCTGACACCATGACAGCAAACTTGCAGTTTTCCCTTGAATTCTGACCTATAACTGTTAGATAATCAATATGTGTTGTTTTAAGTTGCTAAATGTGCAGTGATTTGTTACACAGCAATAGAAGATGAATAGACCTTCTGCTCTAAAATTCATGTTCTGCTATATACTTGATGAGACTCAGCACCTATCAGAGAGTAGGCATATAGTAAATATTAATTAACTAAAATAAGTGAAAATCATTTTTTATAAAGACAGAATTGTGAATACTCCTTTACCAAAGAAAGGGACTAATATTCTTTCACAGAAAACCATGATGATCTGAGGATATGATATAAAAATATTTAACTGTTCATAACTGGTTTTGTTATTCTCATAAAAATCCAGATCAAAAGTCATTATAAGTGGATTATTAAATGACGTGATATTCCAGGTACCATTTGCACACTAGGATTTGAATTTCAAAGATTCAGAATCTTCCCTGAAATAGATTAGGGGACGTTACTAACTTGTAATTGAGAGACAAAATATATGTATTAATTTATTAAAACTATTGTACTTCTACTTAATGTACAAGCAAACTCACAACACCTGATAAAAATAATCACCTTGGCAACTTGGAGATGCCTATTTCCAATTAATTTAATTCATTTAAAATATTTTAAAAATTATATGTTAATTTAGAAAGTATATATTAATTTCTTTAATATTGTATATATAAATATATTTATATATCATATATAATTTCTTATTATAGCTATAGTTTCTTAAAATTCCAAAGAAATTATTTATATTTACATTTATTATAATTATAATTTATTTAATATATCAAGAAATTACAGATATAACTATATTTATATTTATATTTATTATACATATATAAATAATATCTATATTTTAAGAAATTATAGATATAATAAGAAATTGTATACATAATAAGTTATATATTATAACCCAATGCTGCTAAGTTTGAGGTGAAAATGATATAGTCACATATTGCTAAAATATTGTAAATTGGTATCAGTCTTTAAAAACGCAATTTGAAAGGTATGAGTGAAGGATACATCCATAATTTATAATGCATTAATCCTACTCCTTCTAGGAATAGATATGAATTTTTAAAAGTCAGGAGATATTAAAAGTAAGACATATATGTCAATATTCTTTGTAACATCAAAGAGAGTAAACAATCAAAACGGAGTCAGCAAGGAGGTAGTTTAGTAAATTATGCTGCACAGACTAAATATTATATTAAATAGCTATGAAACTAGAGCTGTAAAAACTAAAGAAAAATATTAACAATTCTTACTATCAAAAATATGAAAATACACAAGGCACAACCAAGGGTACATGCAGCATAAGCAAAACTCTTGGTCATGGGATTCATGAAATGCTTCATATGGTAGTGGGTGGTGGGTAGTGACTTAGGTGCACACATCCAACTTTTGGTATGACCTTGCACCCTTCCCACTACACATGACACATCCACCATTCTGTTAGTCTTTACCAACATGATCAAAAGACTTTAGAGACAGAACGGTTCTCCATAATTTCTTGAAAGCATATGCCATGATTATCCCCAAAGTTTAAGATATTTTCCTATGAGTAGTGGTTTGGAGGATTAATTTGAAAGAATACAATTTTCTCAGTGAACACCATCCACTAAGCTCCTCATTTCTCTTACATTTCTTAAATAGGACATAAAACATGGGTCGGCAGTTAGCAGTGGCATCTACAAGGGCCATGACTGTGGAACTGCGTTCTATTCTAGAACAACAGTAATATGGTTTGGACCTGTGTCCCCACCCAAATCTCACGTTCAGTTGTAATCCCCAGTGTTGGAAGTGGGGCCTGTGGGAGGTGATTGAATCCTGGGGGCAGTTTCTCATGAATGGGTTAGCACTATCCCCCTTTGATACTATCCTCATGATAATGAGCAAGTTCTCATGAGATCTGGTTGTTTAAAAGTGTATAGCACCTCCTCTCCTCTCTCCTTTTCTGACTCTGGTCATGTGATATATGTGCTCCCCGTTCCCTTCCGCCATGATTGTATGTTTCCTGAGGCTTCCCCAGAAGTGAGCAGATGGTGCCATGCTTCCTGTACAGCCTGCAGAACTGTGAGTCAAATAAACCTTTTTTCTTTATAAACCGCCAGGTGTCATGTATTGAATGGACTAATACCAAGTTGGATATAGCTTCTCTAGGATGATTAATGGCAAGAAAGACACAAGAGAGACTTCCAATAGGTATTTTGGATAATCCCTTAGTCAACAGATAAAAGCAACAAGAAAGAGTCCATACATAGCTATGCTGTATATTCAGAAACAGAGACTAAGTGGACAAGAAAAGTCAGTGATAGAACAGCTTCACCAACACTAAGAAACCATAAAGAGATCAAGTTCCTCTGTACAGCAGCCTGCAACTATAGCTTCTGCCCCACAGTTTTCCATCTAGAAACTCTCTAGACTGCCCATACCTATTTCTATTATTCAGCTCTCCAGATTAAGATTTGAGATTTTAAGATAATTTTAAGAGTGTCCCTGTGAGAATGATATAAGCATAGGAGGTTTGTATTGTCATGTTTGCAGACAAGATCAGGCCAAGGATAGACTCTCACACATACAGATGAGTATATAGAAAATACCCAAAATAAAATATAAAGCATTTCTATAAAAAACGAAAGGTGAGAACATATAATTCAGGAGAGGAAAGAGGCGCTTTTTTGATAAAGAACTCTTTCGGCAAAGAAAAAAAATTAGAGAAATTATGCCTGGTGATTTCCATAAAATTAAATATAGGTATAAAATAAGAAATGAACTAGAAGACAAAATCTACTGATGATATTGCAGAACTAAAAGTGGCCTCAGAAACTGAAGAAAAAATAATATTGTGGTAGAAAGAGATGGAGGCTTAAAACCTGTTTCAGCACTCGGGGGAAAAAGACAAAGATAAAAAAATACAATCAAATTTATGAAATTATAGGATGTATAATAAGACAAAACAAAACCAGATAATTTGTAATCCCCAAAGAACAGAATGAAAGGAAACCAAATATTTAAACTCTAATATAAGAAAATTTTCTGAATGCTGATGCAAAGATCTTACTAAATAATTGGCAAGGTTAATAAGGAAAAAAAGCACCTATATATAAGTTAGTCAACATACACATTTCAAGAACAAGTATCTAAATATAAAACTATGATTGTTGAAGGGGAAAATATCTTCTCCTTCCAACATTAGTTTATTAACATGAATCAAATTATGAGAAAGATAATGTATAATTTCAAAACTCACTATCCAGATATGCTGTCATTTATGTTGATGGCAAGAGGTAAATATTCTTACACAGTCAAATGATAGGAAAACAAACTGAAATTGCTGAAAAGACTGGCATTAAAAAAGAAATAATTTAAAGATACAATTATTCCAAACTAACGGTTGAAATGTAATGCAAATCTCAAGATTAAACCAACAAATCTGGGATTGTGTATAAGGGAAACTGAGATTGAGCTAATTTCATTGCCTTTTAAATTAATTTCTTGCTGCCACAAACCATCACAAATTCAGAAGCTTAAAAAACCAAACATTTATTATTTCATGGTTCTGTAGGTCAGAAGGCTGTCAGGCTCAGCTAGTTTCTCTGCTGAAGGATTGCACAAGGCTGAAATCAAGGTGTCAGCAGGGCAGATTTCCTTTCTGTAGGCTCTGAAAATGAATTTACTTCTAAACTCATTCAAGCCATTAGCTGACTTCAGTTCTCTGTGGTTGTGGGACTGAGGCTCCATTTCCTTGCTGATATCAGCTGGGGGATATTCTCAACCTCTGGAGCAACCAGCATTCCTTGGTACCTGGAACCCTCTATCTATCCTCAAAGTCAGTTGGCAGTCGGGGGCAGGGGTCAAGTCCTTTTCATCCTTCAAATCTCCCTGACCTCCCTTCTGCCTCATCTCTCCTATGCCTTCTCTTGTCATCCTATCTCTTTGATTAACTCTTCTGCCTTCCTCTTCCACTTATAAGAGCTCTTCTGATTACATAGGTCCTCCTCAGATAATCTAGGGATTATTTTAATATCTTCCCATAACACCTGCAAAATTTCTTCACAGCACTACCTCAATCTAGATAGTGTTTGATTGAATGATCAGTGGATGGAATCTTGGGGTGACATCTTGAGAATTCAGCCCACCATACCTGACAAAAAAGGCATTCAGACATATTGTCATTTTGTTAATGACAATTCACAAATATACTTTCAAGGAAGAGGGCTGATTTTTTTCTTAAGACTTAAAGGTAATTATTGGCTGGGTGTGGGGGCTCATGCCTGTAATCCTAGCACTTTGGGAGGCTGAGATGGGCAGATCACTTGAGGTCAGGAGTTCGAAACCAGCCTGGTCAACATGGTGAAACCCCATCTCTACTAAAAATACAAAAAGATTAGCCAGGTGTGGTAGCGGGTGCCTGTAATCCCAGCTACTTGGGAGGCTGAGCCAGGAGAATTGCTTGAACCTGGGGGGCAGAGGTTGCAGTGAGCCAAGATTGCACCACTGCACTTCAGGCTGGGTGACAGAGTAGGATTCCATCTCAAAAAAAAAAAAAAAATACAAGAAATTTAAAAATACAATATGTCATCTCCAAGTACCTCAAGACAAAAGAGAAACTAAAACAAACTACATAGCAAAAGATATAAAGAAAAGAAAAATGGAAGGAAACATAAAACAGAAGGAAATAGCTAGATTTAAAATTAATAATCATATCAGTAGAGACAATAAATGAAAAGAAGTATAAAAAAGAAACTATACAATATTAGATTAAAAAATAAAATCATGGTGGAACACCCTTACAATATAAAATGCAGAACTCTTAGAAGAGATTGACTAAGTCAACTAAATAAAAAGCAAATATTTTTACATATCAAGAAACAACAAAGTCAGAATATAAATAAAGTAGAAAACTATGTGCTGCATGGCTCCTATAAACGGAAGAAAAACAACCCAGTGGAAAAATAGCAAACAATCAGGATTGAGAGTTGAAAGAAAATCACACAAATACTTTTTAAAAATATCTGAACAGCTGCTTAACTCTACTCATAGCAAGAAAATAAGAATAAAAATTACACTAAAAATCTTATTTTAACCTATCAGAGTAGCAAAAAACCAAATGTTTAATAAACATTTGGTAAAGAAAACATTTCTTACACTGCACATGAGAGTGAAGATGCACATAACCTCAATGGAGGGTGATGTAGAAAGTTTCTCTGGTTTTTGTGTTTTTTTGTTTGTTTTGTTTTGTTTTGTTTTGTTTTGTTTTGTTTTGTTTTTTAGACAGTCTTACTCTGTCGCCCAGGCTGGAGTGCAGTGGTGTGATCTCGGCTCATTGCAACCTCCATGTCCCGGGCTCCAGCCATCCTCCTCCCACCTCAGCCTCCTGAGTAGCTGGGAACACAGGTGTGCGCCACCATTCCCTGCTAATTTTTTGTAGTTTTGGTAGAGACGGGGTTTCACCATGTTGCCCAGGCTGGTGCCAAACTCCGGAGCTCATGCAATGAGGCTGAGGTGGAAAATGCTGGGATTACAAGTGTGAGCCACTGCGCCAAGCTGCAAAATTCTCTTTTTTAAAATAAACTATATTTTAGAAGGTTTCGGATTACAGAAAAGTTGTGAAGACAATTACAGGTACATCACACCACCCAGTCTCCCCTACTATTAACATCTAACGTTAATTAATATGCAGCGTTTGTCACAATTAATCAACCAATGTTGATGTATCATTAACTAAATTCATACTTTATTGGTATTTCTTTTTTTTACCAAATGCCCTTTTTCTAATCCAATTTCCATCCAGGTGAAAATGTTACAGTTACTGATCTTGTCTCCTTAGGCTCCTCTTGGCTATGACAGTTTTTCCAACTTTCCTTGTTTTCTATGCCTTTGGTAGTTTTGAGGTACTGGCCAGGTATTTTGGAGAATGTCCCTCAATTAGGATTTGTCTGATGTATTTCTCATGATTTGTCTGGTCTGGCATTTTGAGGAGAAAAGACACAGAATAAAGTGCCATGCTCATTACAACGTGTCAAGGGAATGTAGTATCAACTTATCATATGGAGATTAACCTCATTCACCTCACTGAGATAGTGTTTTTCAGGTTTCTCCACTGTAAAGTTAGTTCATCCACCTTTTCCAGGCAGTCTTCTTTGAAAAGAAGTCACCATGTATAGCCCACAATTAAGGAATTGAGGAATGATGCTGTAACTTTGTGAGAGAAGAGTATATATATAAAGTATTTGAAATTCTTCTGTATAAGAGATTTGCCTAGCTTTCCTTTATTTATTAAGTCATTTATTTATATCAGCCAGGGACTTATGGATGCCCACATTATACTTGAAATTATAGTCCAATACTACTTTATTTATTTTTTTGTTCAGATTAGTTCTGCTTTGGACATTAAGAACCTTTAGTTAGTCCTGCATCCCTTTGACATACTTATACCATCATGGGTTTTTATTAAGCACTTTTTAACTTTCTAGCACCACAAGATACTCCAGAATCATCTTGAATATTTCCTGCCTCAATCATAAAATCAGCCATTTCTTCAAGGAGCTCTTCAAGGAGTTCCACTCATTGGATAATGGTATTAGATACCAAGACCTGCATGCCAGGTGTGCTTGCTGCTACTGATGTATACCTGCTTTAGGCCTGCTAGGCTGACACTAACAGCAAGAAAATATGTGAACACTAACCCGTGTGCACAAAAGTACCTATAAATATTTCTATATGTAACTATCTGCAGATATATTAAACTGAACTTGAGCTCATATTAATGTCCCTAATTCCAATCCATAACCACATAGATCATGACAGCCTCCCATTACTTACCTGTAAACTCCCACTCCAACAGTGAAGGCAATGTCTTTTAAATAAAGAATACACTCAACATTTTCACTTCACAGACTTACTTATACATATATAAGGGTATTCACTGTAGTAACGTGTATGAAAAGTCAAGATACAAAAATAACGTAACCATCAACAGGTGACTAACTAAACAAATTTATTCAAGCCATTATATAAGCTCTGTCTATTCTGATTGGAACAGATCTCCCAGGTGTAGCATTCAGTAAATGGATGAATAGCTAGATGTGTGAACCAAAGACAAATTACAGAAATCAAAGAAAAAATATAGAACATTATATGAAAAATCTAGATTTAGGAAGACCTTTTAACTAAGGTAGGAAATTTAGCAGTTGGGAAAAAAGTAAAGCATCTCCTCACACTGTATGCAACAATTAACTTCAGAGGAGTTAAAGACAAAATGGGAAAAAACCTGTGTGAACTTATACATATGTTTAATGATCAAAACAAAACATAATTCATACCACTAGTGGCAAAACACCATACAATCAATAAAATAAACACTTAATTTCATTCAATGGCAAAAATAACCAATATATTATCAATAAATGATAGGTGGTTTTGAAAAATGCATATTTAAATTTAGCCATGTAATCACAAACTACTTGTACCCCAAAAGCTATTGAAAGAAAAATGTTAAAAATAATAAGTAAAATTAATGTTAAAAAGAAAATATATATATTTGTAATGCACATGACAAATCAATATCTATAATATTAAAATAAAGCTAATAAATTGATATGAAAAGACAAAGAAATAGAAATGTAGAGATGATGAATAGAAAATTAAAGAAAGGGCACATTCAAGTAGCTAATAAACATCAGAAAACATCAACCTTCCCAATTAATCAGAAAAATGCATTAAAATGATTTATCACTTTACACTAAAGAATGGGTAGAAATTGAAATATTTATACAATTACCTTATTATGGGAAATTACAGGTAAATTTTACCTTTCCTCTTAAGCTTTTATATGTCATCTGTTCCCACCCTAAAATAAACATGTATTATTTACATATCAGACAAGCAAAGTTATTTTTATTTAAAAAATTAGAAATAAAAATAAAACATGGGCACATGCAATTCACAAAAGAAAAATACAAATTGAAAATAAATATATAAAACATTTTTAATTTTACTAGAAATAAAGGTACTATAAATTAAGGCAGTGCCCTTTATTGCCAAACAGGTTTTCAGTTCTGAAAAATATTGATAATAGTAAACAGATGTGACCTATACCATTTAGTCAGTAAGTTAGTAAGAGCTTTTTATAGTAACTTTCAAATATGTACGAAATATTTACACATGCATACTTTTTAATCAACAATGGAACTTCTAACAATGGAAGCTAAAGAAATAATCTGGGATTTTTGGTTTAATCATAAGATTGATTGCTACAGTGTTAGTCATATTCCAGTCACTACAGACTCACAGTGAAAGATAACCTTTTTATTTAACAGCAAGGGTTGACTAAATATATTTTGATAGAGCCATATAATATATGTAACACTATCGTATACTAAAGTCGCAATATTAAGATAAATCAACATCTTGACTAATAAGGATATGGCAGGATAACCACAGTGTTACAAATAATGAAAGAAAATCACAAAATTATAAAATGTAGAATTTATTTTATTTTTTAAACACAATATATATACACATATACACACATCTATACATCTATATCTATATCCATATCCCTATGTAAGTACAAATAATGGTTACCTTTCAGTGTAAGAATTTTAAAATGTTTTAAAATAATTTTACATTATAATTAGTAAATATAATATTTTATCTTATAAAATATTTATATTCTATCTTATAAATACCTTCTTACAGAAATTGGAAAGATTTTATAATGCATTTTTACTACTTTTGCAATTAGCACATGGATATGTGTGGACAGATGACAAAAACACAATAAAACATGAAAAAACAATTTTAGGTAATTATTATTTTCACGATTTTAAAAATTATTATTGCAATGCATTCTAAGTGAAATAGAAGGTATAAGAGCCTTGGTAATTTTTTTTCCTTTAGACTTCAGGTTTGGATAATCATTTCTATTTAAAAAGTCCATAGTAAGAATCGGAACCAGAATGGAAAATCAGTTGTAGGTAATAAAGTTGAAGAAGACATCAGCATGCCATAGGGAAACTATAACAACTGCGTACTTTGCCTGTTGAGTGGGAATTAGGTCAGTCAGTACACACTTTAGTGAATGTGCCACTTGGGGCAAAATTATAATTTGCCTGAATCACATCAGCAGACTCACTCGTGGCCTATTTGTAATTCCATAAGGTCTTATCACTTCTTCTCTGAATCTGGGCATCCTAATCCCTCACTCCTCTTTCAAATTAGCTCCTTTTTTATTAAGAAACTCATTTTGTCTTTTTTGCTTATTTTCCCCTTCTTTCAATTTCAGCAAAAGGTAAGCAGGCAAACTACCTTCAAGGTATGCCAGCTCACCTAAAGGAAAAGATTTCCTTGGGATGAAAAAAACTAAATGATGTGATTACTTAAATTACTACAAAAACTTCCCTTTAGCTGGTTACAGGAATGCCTGAATAACATCACATTAAAGATGGATGTCTGCATTTACACAAATACACTCAAACATGTTGACATAGCAAAATTTAATGGAGGCATATCCAACACCATTCATTAAACAATCATTTAGGTCACCATGTTTCTAATGAAAGCAACATCAACAAGGAGAGCAAAAACAAACAAACAAAAACCCTAAACAGGCTTCAGAGGTATATGAAATATTGTCAATTTCTGTAATTTGACAACAGAAACATTTGCTAATATAATAAATGTATGCAATAATAGAGAACACTTTATTTGGGGAATTTTTAGGGAGACTGAGGGTGGCAGTACTAGTAACCTACATGTTGAAAGATGTGGCCACAAAAGATGTGTTATTTTCCAGTTTTGCATAAATCTCTAAAGCAGTCTCAAATTCTTATGGGTTATATAAAATCTCCTATCTTCACTTGATGGCAAATCACCATTAAAATATTCAGTCATCAGTTTGGGGATGTACTACTTTATTTTGAGGAAATGAGAATCATAAAATATGTTTAAAAATCTCCCCTCAAAGCCTATCACAGATACATAAACACAAATACATATAGGTACATATACTTGCCTTTAATCAATTATCAGTAGAGTCCTCTCATTGTTTATATAATTTACTAACATGATGCTAATGATGATGATGATGTAGCAAAGACACGAGACATTTACGTATTTTGCTTTCTGCAGCTTCTAAATTCCAAAAATACAGGCATAAAGTCACCTGTTCAATTACACATATTCCTACTGAAGTGACAGAAATAGCAGACAGAGATAACTTTCTGAGGCATTTTCAAAAGCATTTGGAAATAAAAATAGAATCAGAGCTGGAAAATAAATTCACTTTATTATTTTTAAAAGATTAGAAAAATTGAAACTTTTACATAAACACGAGACTATATATTGTTTTTTAAATAGTGAATATTTTACAATTCTTATTCCTGTCCTCTGACTTGGGATATCTTTGCCGGGAAGGTTTCCCAAAGAGAGATGACTGGATGGGAATCCCTCAGGAGATGCCAAGTATTCACTTGGTGGGAAAGTTGAGTTTTGTCCAATTTTCCAAGAGGTTGTGTTGAAGATAGCGACTAAGAGAGCGAATATAATGTTTAGTTCTTAAAAATTTCATTCACAACTACATTTGTCTAGCCTTTAAGACCCGTAAGACATTTTTATGCATATTCACTTTTTAAATACATATTACAACCTTTCAGAGTAGAAAAGAAATTTATTTATTTATTTATTTATTTTTTGAGACACAGTCTTGCTCTGTCACCCAGGCTGGAGTGCAGTGGCGCAATCTCAGCTCACTGCAAGCTCCACCTCCCGGGTTCAAGCCATTCTCCCGCCTCAGCCTCCTGAGTAGCTGGGACTACAGGCGCCCATCACCACACCTGGCTAATTTTTTGGTATTTTTAGTAGAGACGGGGTTTCACTGTGTTAGCCAGGATGGTCTCGATCTCCTGACCTCGTGATCCACCCTCCTCGGCCTCCCAAAGTGCTGGGATTACAGGCATAAGCCACCGTGCCCAGCCTCCAAGAAATTTATTTTTAATATCACTTCAAACATGTGAGGAAACAGAGTCACAGATAAGCTATGGGATTTAGCCAAGTCATAAAGTAAGGGCAGCATCGGAACAGAAATTTATCTTTTAACTCCTAAATATCTATTTGTTCCAACATATCAACCAATTTGTAATGATCGGAAATGATACATTACTAGGTCTTGCCCCATATTTTCTAAATCAGAGTTTCAGGGAATAGCTTTTAGGGAAATACATGTTATAGCAAACTCCCTATGTGATGCTTGTACACAACTAAATATGTCACCACCTTGTCATATCATTCACCCAGTGTTGTAGAGGTCACTTTTTCAAATACATAACAAGTATATGATTTCATCAAACAGAAATAAGATATATTTCTCACTTTGAAAGAGGTTTAAATAAAGACATGCCATTATTTGCAAATGAGGTTTTTAGGTCTTTCTAAATACTAATCTTGGAAAAATCCTGGAATATATAAAGAATCCAATGTTACAAACTCTGTAACTGTCTTAGGAAAAATCTCTAGGTGTCTGAATATCCATGCACAGATAATGAGAACAACAACAAAAAAATCAAACCCAAGATTATTTATTCCAGTCACTACCCAATTGTATTCTTTTTTTCTGTACATATTTTTCAAACCTGCCAGCATTTTCCTTCCCTTATAGTCTGCCTCAGGAAGATTTATGACATCTCGGAAATCTGGCTGGAGATAAAACAAACATTTGTTCAGCAATTAAATATTTAGAGGTGGGATGGCTGTAGGTCAAGTCCTTGCCTACATGTGTAAAAGAGTTTATTACATTTTTCATTCAACAAACATTTATATGCCAGGCATGAAGCAAAGCATTAGAGATATAAAGAAAAGTAGAACATAGCTCCATTATCCAGAAATCCACAATAAGATGCTAAAGATGTGAAGAAAACCAACAGGATGAACTCTAAGGGGTCAAGCCTTAGGGGCTTTGTCTTGTTTGCTTCTGAATCTCAAACACTTAGAACATTGTTTGGAACACATGAGAGGCTCAATAAACATTTGTTGATTTAAGAATTTGAGAAACTAGGTTTTTGTTAATCCAATTAACAGGCTTTTTCTAGAAATGTTGTTTTCTCACTTTCCTGTAGATGCATATTCATGACTCCTACATTCATTATATTGCATCGTAGGTGACCTTCCAAAACGGCAATATAAGATGCTTCATTTATGAGTTCTTATCCCCAAGAATCATCACTGTGTTCTTCGTCTTTTTTTTTTTTTTTGACTGATTAGTTCAGATGAGCTCTGTGAGCATCCAAAACTAACATTAAATAAAAATTTTCAGGCAAATGTATCTTTTTCAAGTAGTACTTTTTGTTTAGAATAAGAGAATTTAAAAAATATCCAGTAATGAAATACTTAGCAAGAAGTCAAATATAAAGCCCTTTGCTGTTCTTTACTGGGACATACTTTTTATGAAACTCTCCTCATCTATTAGGGTAGATGCTGCAGTGAGCTGCCCAGCTCCCCTTCAGCACCAAGGCCCTAACTCTCCCAGCTGCTGGGAGTACTGGCAGCTGGTTTTTCTCCTAGAATTGCCCCTGTCCAAAGCCATACTCCATCTCCAGGGGCAGTCCATATCTAGTGACTTGTCCAAGTGCCTCAAGGCAGGACAGCTCTGGAAATGAACCCAACCCAGAATCCACCATGGGCTCATCTGAGGTGTGTGTTGTGACTGCATAGAAGTTCATTGTCTTCCTCTATCCTCCTGTTCCCACCATTCCCTCACAAATGTTTTCTAGAGTTCTCCCCAATAAACCTCCTGCATATACATCTGTGTCTCATAGCCTGTTTTCCAGAGAACCTAACTTCAGACACCCTATATGAATGCCTATGCTGTATTTGCATAACTATGATCAAGTCAAATAACATCCCTGAGCTTCATTTTCATTCAATCTGTGACATTAAGAGATTGAAGTGGGTGAGCTCCAAGGGCCTTACTACCTCTTAAGTTGTATGATTTGCTACTCAGTAATCTTATTATGAGATAAATGAGTGGTATACTCCTTAGATATTTGAAAGAAAGAAAGGCATGATTATAATCAATCTTGAAGAAAAGGATTTGGATAATACTGTTCAAATCCAATTTTCATATCAAGATGATAAAATAATACCTTCTTTCTTAGACCTCTGGAAAAGAATTGTCTAAGAATTTTGTTTTCGACTGGTTGAGCTGGTATCTAAAGTAGAGTCTCTGTTGCCTTGAGCAGGGATTGAAAGAAATAGTATTTAACTTGGAGCTCGGTGAGAGCACGGGGGACGTAAACACATAAAAATAGAACAGAATCAGGATGGTAAAAATCTGAAAGGGCCTCCAAATAGTTGTGTGTTTCAAACCAAGTTTTACAAGACCAACACAACATGCAGTAAGAGTTGCAGCTACAATAATGCTATTAACACCCCCTTCCACCCCAACCACTATTCACTGGTCTTTACTAGGGCACCCAGGCATACTTGAGCAACGGAAACTTAGCATGCAGTGTCTTCTCAATGCCTGACAGGTGATGAGGATGTGATAAATATTTGTTGAATTGTTGAAGGTATTGCTTACCATAAAATCTCATTTTTAGTACAGCACCAGGCACAAAGTAATCACTCAAATATTTGGTGATTGGGTAGTGGATGAATGGATGAATGAATAAAAACATAAATAAAACTTTATAATGTTATTTTCTTGCTCCACTCAGCTTTAGCAAGATAAAGTTTTCTTTCTCTTTCAGCTGGAAGCTACATTGTACAAAATTACCTTCCTTCATCGCTTCCTGTATTCCCAAGAGACCAGGTTTTCCAGTTATTAATTCTGCAATATCCTGGGCATTTCTTTATCAGTCCTCATATCAGTTTGCAACTATATTTTTTTGTGATTATTTCACTCATGTCTCTTCAAAGTTTCCCACAGACTGGACTCTTGCTATTTTGTTTTGTTTTAATTATCACTGCACTTTAGTACAATGCCTGACACACAGCTTGTACTTAATATCCATTTATTGGATAGATGAATTGATGGATGAATGAATGGATATTGAATGAATGAATGGATGAATGGAGAAAAAGAGATAAATGAGAGTGAGAGAAGAATTAGGAAAACCAGGTAGATATTTCCGTTTTCTTACCATTCAGTGGAAATAAAAAACTAGCACTGGATCTAAATCTCAGTCCAAAAAGAAAAAGGAAAAAAAAAAAAAGACCCAAAAGAATGACAGAAACCAAAAAGCTTGAAAAACTATGCCTCATTTAGAAGGGGGATTAATACTATTTTTGACATATGAATGTGGTACTTCAACTGGAAATTGTGTAGAATTTTGGTGTCAGTGAAGTAAAGGCTGAGGAGGTGGTTTGGTAAGGGATGTACAGGCCTATGCTAGTTGATGCTATTTGAAGAAAGAGCTAAGCCTGAGGGAATTGCATCAGTTAACTGGGGAAAAAAAAAGGTGCCAGCCAAAAATGGCCACGGAGCTAGGGTGACTGAAGAATACCAAGGCAGGGAAGTCAAAATGAAAAAGTTTTAATGAAGGTGACTGAGATTAGTACTGTCAGCTGCAACAGAGGTGTCAGGAAAAAGAGCTGGCTCCCTTATATTCCTCACTAATTATTTGTGCCATTAAGTCCAATGTGAACCCTAAAGTGCAAAATGAATTTCTTCTAGTACTTGCCTTTTATAGCTATTCCTGTTGACATCCACAACAAAGAATTTTTTCCCTTCAGTGTGATTTTTTTTTTTTTTTGGTTGGGAGTACAGAGAGCTGATTTTGAAAGTTGGGAACTATTTGGCCCTTTTTAATAGGTTTATATAAAATTCAACCCCCAAAATAGATCTTATCTGCTGATTCTCAAAAGGTAATGGGTTTACTTTACTTTCCTGGTAAAAACCAGAGCAAGGCTTTACCAATTAGAGTTTCAGGCTACAACACTCCCACTCAGGAACCCTAGATGATCCATCAATAAATCCAATATTTATCATTGTCTGGCTCTCTTCCCACCTGCATCAGAATCCCAGAGGGTGCTATTAAAAGTATACATTTTGGTGTCTTAACGGTAAGAAATCTGATTTGAAGTCCAAGAGGAGTTTCTACAAATTTAACAAGCAGCTCAGGTATTTTGGATGCACACTGTAGTTTGCAAAATTCTATTAGAGTTTATGCAGAATTCATCTTTTTGCGTTTGGCATTTAGAAGATTGTTTAAATCATACATATATTTTAATCAAAGGTGGGGTACTTTAGTCAAAGGTGAAGAAGAAAAGTCTACTTTTTAAAGATATGCCAGATATCATACTGTCAAGAAGTCTGAACACGTCAGTAATAAACACAATAATAAAAACCTAGTTGGTTGGTAATTTATTTATGGAGTTGCCTTTTCACCTGGGGATGAAACTGGTGGATAATATTACTTCCCATGACTTAGCACCACCAGGGATAGAGACTTCTTCATTTAATAAGTGATTTTCATTTCTAATATTGGGTAGTCCCCATTTTATGAATTATTCATCATGCCAGCCTTCCACCAGAGTAACATCAGTTTAAAATTTACAAGGCACAAAACAGAACATTATAATTCCTCAAAAAAAAAAAAAAAAACCAATACACAGCATGTTCATAATTGTCTTTATTGCTGTATCTTTTTGTCTTTCCTATCACATGCCCAGAGCATGTGAGGAAAGGGCAGGGTAGTCACAGAGGCTTTCTTGGTGAACATTATCCTGAATATCAGCTTAGATGCTGACATAGTCAGATATTTTGTTTTATATATTTCTTGAACATTTATTTTATTTTTGAACGGTGCAGGATCTTAAATTACAAAAAAAAAAAAAATCCATTAAAATCCCATCTGTGGTGCTTTTGGCATTTCTTTTCTTCAGTTGATTCTTAAAAACATACCTTCTGTAACACCTGGCCTTATACTTTCACATCCCTCTTCTCCCTAGAGTTTATCAGATTTTTTTGAACAGATATTAAGTGTTTTCTTTAAGGATAACAAATCTTTCAAAGATATTACCAGCCTCATCAGTATGCTGAATGGAAGACTAAGGCTTTATAAGATAGCGGTAGGAAAGCTTCTTAGGGTATGTCTCTAATGGCCGTGAAGCCATGTAGCTAATAGATGGGAACTGAGTAAATCCTCCATTTGTTTAAGCTGATAATACTTTTGCCAGCTTTGTACAACAAATGCTGTGTGTGAAGTTTCTTAGCTAAGATTTCTTAACTCAGCATCCAAGTCATTTCCCATTACCATGAAGAATGTGGCAATAGTTGAACACAAAGAGATATTTTATGGGACTGAACTGTGAACAGCTGATGAAGATGAGTCTCCTAGATAGACTGAACAGAAACATTTTATTATCATGCCTGAAAGATCCTCTCTGCAAGAATGGTAATGAGCTAGTACATGCTGCCAGACAATCTTGCTTAAATGTTTTACTGCTTGGGTTTTTTCACTTCTTGTCTTTACTTCCCTCTCCCCTTGTAATTGAGAGGTGAGACAGGCCTCTCTCCTGCCAAGACTGTTGATCCTTTATCCTCATGTAAAAAACAAAATAAATTAAAAATTACCCTTTAAGGCCTTCTCCACTTCTATCCAACTCATCTCTCATCCTTTCGTATGGCTCTTGGCTAATCTGGTCTGCTCTACTTTCATTGAACACCTTGCATCTCGTTTGTATGCCTTCTCTTCAGACTTAAGCCCTTCCTCCTGCATGACTTCCATATGCCTTTGAGCTACCTTGTCAACAGACAGCTTTTTAGTTCCACACGTGTTTCTCGTACATTCCACATTCTCCATGCCTGCGATAGTTCAGTCTCTACCTGGCTCTTAGCATTTTCTGAACTGCATCTTCTTTTAAAGCTTTCAATCAAATGCCTGATCTTCTGGCAATGACATCCATCGCTCAGAGCACATTGTCTCTGGATGTTTAACTTCTCCATTTTCTCTCTCTGTGGGTCTTCTTCTCTTATGTCCTTATTCATTTATCTATCAAACTTGGATCCTCCACTTCATTCATTTCTTCACTCAACTATATCTCATGTTCCTAGGGTTTTTCCAGGCATTGGTCATTCTTGGAAGTACAGCAATAAACAGTTCAAACAGTATTCAAGTTACAGTGGTTTGACTTAGGATGTGACAAATATATGATGATGTGAAAGCATTACATATTCAGAAGAAACTATACTTTGAGTCACCCTAAAACCATTCTGATTTGTACTTTTAGTACAGCATTCAATAAATTATATGAGATCTTCAATACTTTATTTTACAATAGGCTTTGAGCAAAACAGATAACTTTGCTCAACTGTAGGCTAATGTAAGTGTACTAACATGTGTTAAGTAGACTAGGCAAGGCTATGAGATTCAGTAAGTTAGGTGTATGCATTTTCAATTCATTATATTTTCAACTTATGATGGTTTTATCAGGATATAATCCCATCATAAGTCAAGGAGCATCTGCACAGACAATATTACTGAACTTGTGGAAGGTACATTCAACTATGCTCTTGCTGAACTCTGAAATCACATGATTGCTTATCTATTATACCCTCTTGGAAAAATTCTATCCAAGATCATATTACATGTTCACCACCTTTGCTCTTACACTCAGATACTTGCTAGAAAAGGCAAATTGCAGAGCAGTATGGAGTAATACCACGATTTGGTTAAATGAAAGAATGTGTTTTATGGAACTACAATCAGATGTATCAGTAAGCACCCATGATGGTCTGAACCCCCACAGGACACAACAGAGTCCCCTGATAATACTACGATATCAGCTAGTGTTTATTATACCTGGGACTGGGTATATATATGCCCTCTGAGCAAACTCTCTCCCATCTTGCTTGCTTTTGTACCTCAACCACCCAGCACAGGACCTGATACACAGAAGGGGCTCAATATAGATTTTTTAAAATAAATCTGTATCCCACAGATGAGAAAACCAAGGCTGAGAGAAACAAAATAACTTGACTAAGGTCACGCACCAGCGAGGAGAACAGCAGCATTATCAAACTGAGAACTGTAGCTCCAGACCATCTAGCCCCAAACCCACTGCACTGAACTTACCTTTCTGTCTCCTTATGGCCCGTCATTGCTAAGGAAGACATTGAGGTCAGTGAAGGCCAGGGCCATATCTATTCTTCACTCTCTTTTAGTATTATTGCCTCTCAAAAAATTGTTGGAAAAAATAAATGAGTGAATGAATGAATGAACAAATGAATGAAACTTTTGGAGAGGGATCAAATGGGTGGCTGAAATGTTTATCCTCTCTGATTCTGAAGAATAATAATGGCTGAATGTGCTGCTGTAAAAAGTACTAATGTCTTTTTCTAAGCACCTTCTCAATTTATCTTGCCACATTCAATCTTAAGGCAGCTGTGCTAAATATAGAAGGCCTGGAATCTCTAAGTGATCTATTTAATAGTATTTCTCCTTTGTGCCTCCGACATTTCTTTTAAAAAGAAACAAGTCTCAATAAATATATTCCACTTTCATGGTTATAATTATAGAGGCATATGAAAGATAAAATGTGCCATTTTCATTTTGCTTTTGAACAGATGTAGCAAAACCAGTATGATTTGGAAAGAAGGTAAAATAATTCTAAAAGTTGTGCTAGTAGTGTTTTAAAAATCTGATATATCTACTATTGTTCTACTATTTCTTATTCCAGAGCCTAACATCCTACACAATTAGTGTCCTAAGCTGAAGCCCAGGAGAGAGAATCCTTCACTTGATATCGAAATCTTGGTTTATGAAGACACTAGTATTAGGAATTTGCTTCTAGTCCTTCGCTTCTGCTCCCCTTGTATCTGAGAGAGGAGATACATGTTAGGATGGAGATTGGGTGTTAGAGTATTATATCATGCTATTCAGGTTTCTGTTGAGGTTAAGACAGTGTATGTGAAGGGGATAAGGTGATGGGAGGGATAGGAAGAGTCAGCCTGTAGATGAAAAGGAAAGTAAGACACAATGAGAGAAGATGGCATTAAATGAAATTTGCATATTTCACAGAAACAGTTGGCAAGCTCAGTCGTTTTTGAGAGCCACCTGGGCCACTTTGCAAGCTCCTGATGCAGAAGCCCTGCCCTGTCTCCGTCAACTCAGAATCTCCAGGAATAAGATGCAGGCACAAGTATATTTCCAAACTCCTCGGGCATTGCCAACACTCAGTCAAGGTGAAGAGCCACTGTCCCCATGTCTCTAATGCGGAGGGCTGTTAGAAAGTTAGCATTACAGAAGCTCACTTGGGAAGTAGTGAATGCATTCCTTCATCTTTTGCACGCTTCCCGCGAACATTGTTTTCCTTCTGTTTTCTTCTATTTCTCTTTCAGATTACATTTAATTTCTCATGCTAGCTTTCTTTATTGTTACCTATTTCTATCCAAACTTTTTGTAGGCAAATCATCTTTAGCCATAACTCTGACTTCATTTTACATATATATCTTGTCCATATTTTCAACAAAAACTTCCCTGACACTCCTTCCACATAAGCATCCCCCAACACCTGGGGGTTCTGAGTCTATTGTAAAGCCAGCTCTTCAGAAGAAAGCATCCATTAGAACCCTTCGAATAATAAGGGAAGGCTGAAGTGGCTTCACATTTCCTTTACATCACCTTATTCTTAAGACCAATTATAGTCACACGATAATGAGCTGGGCCCCGAATGCTACCAGCACCTCTAACTTTTCTCAGGTGCCATCTCTCCTTTTGCTTTCCTTGCAAAGATTTAGCAGATAAAAATATAGGCTCTCCTGTCTTGCACCTCAGAAACAACAGGGTTATTTTTTTCCTGGTCCAAGATGATACAATGTAGCCATAGTTAGCACTGTCAAATGTCCCAGGGAATAAAGGAGGTTGGCTTTGTGAGGTCATGGACCTTTCTTTATTAAATCTGAGGTTTATTAAACTTACAATACTTGATTTCCTTTCCAGAAATTTTTTTAACCATCAGTATCTCCAAAAAAGGAACATCTGACATAATTTAGTTGTGCAATAAATTGGTTTGCCTAATTATCAATTATTAATAAATTAGCAACAGTTAAATAAATTCCATAGATTATCCCTCAGCTTCATTTTAGTTAGTAGTAATAGCTCCTTCTCCCACTGAACTTTTAATAGGAACTGCTAACAAGTTGCAGAATTAGCAGATTTAAGTTTCATTACCTTCTGATTTCCCTATCTGCCTTCTAATGAATGATCTAATAAGCAGGGAAGTAGCCAGGAGCAGGCGGTGAAAAAGAAAAAGAGAAAATAAAAGCAAAAAGACTAAGGAACATAGAAACAAATGCATTTTCATCCCCCCTCACCACAACACAACAGTAATGGCATGACAGAGGCTCCTCGCCTGAATATCAGACTTTAGTGTATATTTGAGTTACAGCCAGAGTATTGATACAATGTCATGAATAAAAATAATTATGTCTAACACACTGAGGCACTTGAGGGAAATTTTAAGAATGACTTAAAGACACATAGCTCAATTCTATTAATTTCTAATTTGAGCCAGGGTGTTTAAATAAATGTAACACTTAGATGGTTCAAAGGGGTCTTCCCTCCATGTGGTTATGATTAGCATATTACCAATATACATTTCGCTTTTGAAATCCCCTTTATGGCCAGTTTATCAGCCACACGTGAAAATGAGTTTTATTTTCTGCACTCATGTCTGGGTGTTACCTTCCCTACTTCCCCACAGTGAATCACCATACCACATAATTACCCAGACACTATACTGAACAGCTTTGTTGTATTTTCAAATGTTAAATTCATCCTCAAATAGAGACTTGCCATCTCAGAGAAACATTGAAATCAGTGATTCTTATTATTGGAAAGCAATATTAAAAGGAAACATTATATAAGAGTATTAAACAAAAATGGCACAGCCTAATAATCACACTTGTGTATGATTCTGAATGAATTATGTGCTTCTGAATTAAGGCCAGCCCTTGAAGGCAGACTGTGTTCCCTGGCACCACCAGAAGTCTATGTTACTCGGTTGACTGAGTTGAAGTAAACAATTTCATGGTCCCACCTAAAGATCTTTCCCAAATTATTAATTCACAGTTACAAATTGCACTAGACAATGTGACATTAAATCCAATGCACCATCCACGACCAGATCTTCAGCCTTTTGCAGTTATTATTTTCAATAAGTTTCTGAAAGCCAAGACCAATTTACCTAGTTCATATGAACGTTGCTGTTAATTTCTACAGGCTGCATGTGATGTTTGGAAACAACTGTCTTAAATTATGAAAGGACAAAGGAAAACTGACATTGTCCGAAGCCTAAAACCCTAGTCTTCATATGCTCATGCTTCAATCCCAATTTACAGAACAGTCATTCTTCCACACTGCTACCCTCCTTCTGTAGTTATTTTTAGAGATAATATTTAAATAAGTCACCCATAAAGCAAGTTAGTTATTAATTATTTACATATCTGGAGCCAAGCCTTTTGAGTTTTCATTGAGTTACTTATTTACAAATGAAAAACAGCTCAGAAATCCCCAACATATTGACCTAAAACATAAATTTCACATCTTTTTTCTCTTACAAAGTTATTTTTAATGTGAGTAATCACAAATGCAAGGAGGCAAAAAATTGTTCTACAAATTAATGCAGTACTGGATCCAGTATTTTTCCACTTCTGTTAAAAAGCAATGGTCTGTCTGGCAGTCCTGATGGGGAAGTCAGAATGTGATAGTACTGCAGAGAACATTTCTAACACTTTACCCAGGTCTCCCTATTTCTGCAATGGTTATTTGCCCACCTAGCACTCATTTCCACTATGTTTTCATGTATGTATGCATCCTTCCCCGCAAGGTAGGTGTGTGCTTCAGGGAGAACCAGCCTAACTTCCAGACCTGACTAGGCTCAGGGAATCATTTTCCCTTTGACCACAATGGACTCGGGAATGCAAGGCTAAGCCAATAGATTTCATGACATTTTCTTGACCAAAGAGACTGGTTAAATAATTGATGGGTAACCCAATATTAGCTGACAAAACTCAGTAGATTTTTGCTCTGGGCATGAAAAAGAGATGTTTTTGCTCCTAAGAGAGAATCTCTGGAAGAGGTAATCTCGGTTCCTAAGAGAGAACCACTGAAAGAGATCATCTCTCCTCCTTTGAACTTTAAATATTGACACGAGGCCTAGACTTCCCACAACCATTGTCTTTCTGTCTGACAATTAGGCTGCCACATGTTCAAGTGGTGACCTAGGTGGACAGGGCCAGAGTCCTTGTCAAAACAGATCTGACTTCTGTCCACACCTCAACTTTTTCTTTTAACTGAAGCAATACTATGCCTATATTGCTTGAGTCTGAATTTACTTTTCTAATATTTATAGAAAATGATAGTTGAAATGTTTCCAGTCACAAATATTATATCTCAGCTATCACAGCTTCCTCTAGACGTTAAAAAACCTGTTCCCGTGTAACTGACTATTTCTGTACTCATAACATAGTTAAATTTTCATCTTCTCTAGAGAGTCTTTCCTGGTTAGCCTGGAATCAATCTAACATCAAATATCTAAATTTGTAGTGATAAGAATATGAACACAAAGGAATATTTATTTTCTGTGTATCTGAGAACAAAATGTTTTATATAGCATAAGACATTCAATATATTCAGAAGTTTCATAATCTTATTAAAGTCTAGGCAAAACACACATACACACATTTCGTGGGAATATAAGTTAGCGCAACCACTATGGAAAACAGTATGCAGATTTCTCAAAAAACTATAAATAGAACTAACATATGATCCAGCAATCCAACTACTGCATATTTATTCAAAGAAAAAAGAAAGCTGTATATAAAAGTGATGCCCACACTCACACGTTTAGAGCAGCATTATTCACAATAGCCAAGATACAGAATCAACCTAAGAGCTAACTGCCCATCAATGGGTGAAAGGATAAAGAAAATACGAGATATATATCTATATCTATATATACACACAAACACACATATACAATATGGAATACTATTCAGCCATAAAAAATAATGCATACATGTCATTTGTGGCAACATGGATGAAACTGTAGGTCATTATGTTAAGTGAAATGAGCCAGATACAGAAAGACAAATACTACATATTCTCATGCATATTTGAGAGTTACACTTGATCTCATGGACGTAGAGAATAGAATGATAGATACGAAAGGCTAGGAAGGGTGTGTAGATGGAAGGAGACATGAAGAGAGGTTGGTTCATGGGTACAAACATACAGTCAGATAGAAGAAATAAGTTCCAAGGTTTTATAACAGAATGGGTGATGATACTTAGCAATGATATTTTGTGTATTTCAAAGTAACTAGAAGAGGGGACTTGAAATGATATCAACACATAGAAATGATAAAAGGTGATGGATACCCCCTCTACCCTGACTTGGTTGTAACACATTCTAAGCATCTAACACACACTCATATGTACACCATAAATATATAAAATGTTATGTGTCAATGAAAGAATACATTTTGAAAGAAGACTTAAGAATCATTTTGAAAAATGCTGGTGGGCTTTTAGACAATTGTAGCTCAAAGTACAGATTGTGAAAGTAGAGGTAAATGTAGAGGCTCAAAGTTTCATAAAGATAAAAAGACAGTTTTCTAAACCCCTTCCCTGGAGATTTTGGCTCTGAAGATCCAGGACGTGTTTGAGTTAATGATTATATCTTCAATAAAGTTGAAAATAAAGAATGAAATTTTTTAAATCAGCAAATTCTTGCATGAACGCTATTTGTTTTTAAAGATTTTGTGCTGGCCAGGTGCTGTGGCTCATGTCTGTAATCCCAGAATTTTGAGAGGCTGAGGTGGGCAGATCACTTGAGGTCAGGAGTATGGTACCCCCACCTTATACAATTACAAAATTGGTGTGGTGGGGCTCTTAATCCAGCCATTGGAGGCGGGGGCAGGAATCAAAAAAAAAAAAAAAAAAAAAAAAAACGGAAAGATTTTGTGCTTTGACTTGGGAACAGGAAATTGAGGAATAGCAATAAACAGTCTGCTTGAAACTTTACCTAAATGTAGTATTTAATTAGAGAAGACAACAGATAATAGGGAAAACACTTATCTTCTACATATATCATGGAAAAGAAAACCAGATAACCCTGAAAATAGCCTTTAATTTGAGACAAGATGACTATAGACTTTTTTGGCTAGCCATAAATGCTCCTGGAGAATAGATAGCAGCATCAAGAGCACCAGATCCTAATAGAAGGATAAAAATAATGCATTAAAGTTCCAGTAAGGTGAAAAAAAAATGCTGGTAATGTAATTAATACTAAACAGATAGCAAAAACAGTCAGTCATGGCCACATCCTGTCAAGGCAATACATTAAACCTGGTTCCGAAACATTCCCTTTATTCATTATATAAAGAGGGCACTCCATTTGAACTACTGTTTTAGCTAAGAATTAGTTTCATAAAGCCTAATTAAATACAGATGCCCACATCCTATTTCCGAGGAATCAACTGTTCATCAAATCAGACAGGGTGAAAATTCTGGCTGTGATATTAACTAGCTATGTGGTCTTGGTTAAGTATCTTAAACTTAGTATGCCTTAATTTCCTCATCTATGTGTTGAGGATAATAGTACCTGCTTCTGAAGGGATTAGTGTATTATAGGAGACTGAATTGGGAAAATATTTACATTATACCTGGTACATAGCAAACCTTCGAGACAGTATAGCAATGGCCATTACTATCAGTGTTTTGTCTAAATTGGCAACAGACTTCAACTTGTGGCTTCTATAGAGGATGTAATAACACAAACTCAAAAAGAACTGAGTGACTGACCCAGGAAGAAAACAGCAGTTTTAAAAATAGTACTTCTGATTCTAGTATATATACATCTAGTATATAAACACCTTTGGTAAGCATAAAGCTCTCTTCCACTATTTTCATGTTATATGATATTTGAAAATAAATTCAAGATGACCATTAGAAGCAAATCAAACTGATGAAAAAATTAAATGTGTTTTTTCTAAACTACACAGGTTCCTCCCTGAAACTCAATATTCTAAAATGTTTGGGAGGCCGAGGCAGGCAGATCACGAGGTCAGGAGATTGAGACCATCTTGGCTAACACGGTGAAACCCTGTCTCTACCAAAATTACAAAAAATTAGCCGGGTGTGGTGGCTGGCGTCTGTAGTCCCAGCCACTCGGGAGGCTGAGGCAGGAGAATGGCATGAACCCGGGAGGCAGAGTTTGCAGCGAGCCGAGATCGTGCCACTGCACTCCAGCCTGGGCGACAGAGTGAGACTCCGTCTCAAAAACAAAAACAAAAACAAAAATAAAAACAAAAACAAAACAAACAAAAAAAATTCTAAAATGTTTCCCCCAGGACAGTGTTTCCTAAAATGCAGTGCTGGGCCACTGATATAAGAACGACCCCAGGTGAGGCAATAAAAACTACTAGGTTACTAAAGGAAGAAATATGGTGAGGAGGGACAGGTTTGAGAAACTGCAATTGTTGCAGTCACTTGAGATGCATTTCTATGTGCATTTAGATGTACAAAATAATAATCTAAGGCAGTGATCCGCAAAGTGTGGCCTCTGAACTAGTAGCATCATTTTCACCGGTGAACTTATTGGAAATATGAATTCCCATGCTCCACCTCAGACCCACAGAATCCAATTCTGAGGATGAGTGCAGCCGTCTCTTCCTTTCACGTGATACTGATGCATGCTAAAACTTGACAACTACTGCTCAAGAGCCAACAATGATCCAAGGGGCAGTGCTTTGGCATCATGTGGGAGCTTGTTAGAAATCAGAAACTTGGGTTTCACCCCAATCTAAGTGAATCACATTCTACACTTTATCAAGATGCCTACATTATTTCTATGCACATTAAAATCTGAGAAATCCTGGGTAGGGCAGAGTTTTTGAAACTTTCATGAAAGTAAAAACATAACTTCCCAACCCCCTTCCCTGGATATTCTGATTTCTTTAAAGGTGCTATGATTTGAATGTGGTTTGTTCCCACCAAAAGTCATGCTGAAATTTGATCCCCAATGTGGCAGTGTTAGGAGGTAGGACCTAGTGGGAGGTGCTTGTATTATGGGGGAAAATCCCTCAAGAATATATTAATGCCTTCCTGCCAAGGTGAGTGATTTCTTGATTTTCCAAGAGCATGTTGTTAAAAAGAATGTGGTTTCCTCAGTTTCTCTGCCACCTCCCTCATCATGTGATCCCCTGGCATATGCCCATTCACTTTGCCATTTTACCATGTTGTGACCCAGCATGTGCCCTCACCAGGAACCAACCAGGTGCAGCACTATGCACTTGAACTTCACAGCCTGTAGAATTGTGAGCTAAATAAACCTCTTTCCTTTTTATAAATTACTCAGCCTCAAGTATTTTGTTATAGCAACACAAAATGGACCAAGACAGAAGGTCTGGCATGATGTTAAGATTCCATATATATGACATGAATCCTAGGTGACGAATATGATCAGGAAAGTTTAGGAAATATGGCTTTAGAGAAAAATTATTGGGTACCACCTAAGTTATAAATCATTGCTCTTTGTCAGGGTTCCTCAACCTTGGGACTATTAATATTT
Organism: Hylobates moloch; assembly: GCF_009828535.3. NCBI lineage: Eukaryota > Metazoa > Chordata > Mammalia > Primates > Hylobatidae > Hylobates > Hylobates moloch. The sequence goes on along the minus strand of NW_026652279.1, from coordinate 24,303,600 downwards.
TAGGCCAGAAATTATTTGTGGTGGTACAGTGTAGGATGTTTACTAATATTCCTGGCCTCTCCCAACTAGATGCCAGTGGAAGCCTCTCCAGTAGTGACAATTTAAAATGTTTCCAGACATTAACAAAGACCCTGGGCTGGTGGGAGTGAGTAAAATCTGTTCATCCTCCATAAAAAGCCACTGTTCTAGAAGACAACTTTTGCAGTGATTGATTGCTGCATAACATGGTACTCCAGAGCTTAGTAGTTTAAATAAACAACCTTACGGAATTTTTTTGTGGGTCAGGGATTCAGGGAAAGATTGGCTAAGTGGTTCTTCTGCTTCATGTGGCATCAGCCCTCAGCGCTCACTCTGTTGCCTTCCATTAGCAACTGAGCTGGAAGGCCCATGAAGGCCTCACTCATATATCTGGTCACCCAGATCTCTCTTCATCCACATCATGTCTCAGCATTTGGCATCCATCTCAAGGTTCTTTGTGGCATGGTGAACAGATTCCCAAGAGAGAAAGCAGAGGCTACCAGGCCTCTTAATGGCTTGACCTGGAAATATTAGTGTTATTTCCACAACCTTCTGTGAATCAAAGCAAGTCTAAGTCAGCCTAAATTTAAGGAGTGGATCAATGGACACTTCCCACTTACAGGAAGGGAGAAATTGATAGCAATAGCTTTTGAAGACTACTTACAACAATGAGCCTTGCAGATACAGTCCACTTTAATAACAGAAAGGGCCATACCTTGTTTATGAAGCCCATTAAAAAATTTTTAAAGATACATCATAGAAATCATTTTTTCTGTCTTTCTGATTTCATTGCCTCTGTTCAACCTCACCACCCTTCTGAGGAGTAAACTTTTTGAGTTAAACATAACACTCTAAAAGTACAGGCAGTCCCCAACTTATGATAGCTCAACTTATAATTTTCGACTTTATGATGGTGTGAAAGCCTTATGCAGTCTGTAAAAACTGTACTCCAAATACCCATACAACCATTCTGTTTTTCACTTTGTGTACATTATTTAATAAATTATAAGATATTCAACACTTTATTATACAATAGGCTTTGTGCTCCATAATTTTGCCCAACATAGGCTAATGCAAGTGTTCTGGCATGTTTCAGATAGGCTAGGCTAACCTATGATGTCCAGTAGGTAAGGTTTATTAAATGTAATTTGACTTAAGATATTTTCAAACTTACAATGGGTTTATCAGGACATAACCCCATTATAAGTCAAGAAGCATCTGTGCATATCTCAATTGTAGAGCTAGATGAGTTTTTACATCCTGAATCAGGATATAGAAGGTTATCAGTACCCTAGAAGCCTCCCAGTCATTAATTCTCTCCAAAAGTAATCACACTGAATTCTATCACTATAAATTAGATTTTCCCACTTTTCAATTTCACATAAATGAAATCAGAATATTACTCCTTTGTGTATGGCTTCTTTTGCGCACCATGATGTCTGGCAGATTCATCTGTGCTGTTGCATATATAGCCAGACGAATTATATCTCCCTTTAACTAGTGTGTGCCTGTTTTCCATCTCTTTTTTTTTTTTAACATTTTATCCTTTATTCCTTAACTTCATTAATCTTTTTTAAAAGCTGATTCTTCAGCACTTTTGATTAAAACTCATCATCAGCTCTTGGCTCTCCACTACTTACAAAACAAAACCTAAATGCATAGCCTCCACAATCTGATACCAATCTATCTTCAAATCTTAAATTACTCTCCAACCAGAGTACCCAACTGGGTCCCACTTAATCTTTAACTTCCACCATATTTTCATTCAACTTTACTGGGGCCCTGGAATGAAGAAATTAGTCTTCTCCCAAGGTACTATGTTTTGTTTTTTTGTTTTTCTTGCTGACATGAGTTGGCTGGACTTTTAATTATGAATTGTTAAGCATAACAGTAACTATATACACCACTAACTGGCCTATAAGATATTCTCTAACACCAGAAACTTGAAGTTGTTTCTGGCTAAACTAGAAAAAAAAAACTTATCATAAAAAGTATTTTTTCCTTGGAATGTTAACTCACTTAGGAGAAATCTAATTGAGCTCTCTAAAACACAAACTGACTAGAAAAAAAGTAAGATAGAGGGAGTAGAAAAACAATTGAACAAAGATCTATACAAATAGACTATATTATCTTGAACAATTTTCAATCTTTTAGCATTAGGAACATGTCAGGATAAAGAGTATTTCTTGAATCCAATGATCACAGCTTTGGAGAAACCATCTATTAAAGACCTAAAGGCCGCAGAGGATAAAGGTGTAAAAGAAGTAACATTGAGAGAATTGGAATTATTTTGAAAAGAAAGAATAGTGAGGATAAAAGATGTCTTTGCATATTGAAAAGAATGTTATTTGCATCTTTACTGGATGTAACTGGTGAGTGTCAAAGTGGCATAAACAACATCAGTAGACAATGAGCACCCGATGCCAATATCATTGGAGTTGGGAATCCGGTCTTAAACAAAAGTTTGGGCTAATATAAGTGGTTTCCAGCTATTTGTTGGTTAACCAAAAGCATCAGTGTCACCAGAGCATTTGTTATTAATACAAAGCAAAATCATCTTGTCCTACTTCCTAATCTGCTGAATCTTATGGGACATTGTGGCTAAGAATGTACATTTGTAAGAAGTGCCTGGTCAAGCTCTAAGACCTCCTTTAATTCAAGAAAAGTCTACCTTTGGTAGAAAACCATGTATTAAAGTGTTTCAAATTGCCCCTGATTAAAAAGAATGTTTTCAATTATCATAAGCTTCATTTGTTTATATGTTTATTTATTCAGTATTCATTGGATAACTTTCATGTGTATTGACATAAAGTGAACACAGTGAGTCAGGTCCCTGAATTCATGGAGAATCCAAATTAAAAGATAATGAGGATATTAAACTAATAAAGACAGAAGACAAATTTGAAATTATAAATATGCCAAGCCATATAATTGTGACAAGTATAATGAGAGAAATAATGGTACTTGATGCAAAAATGCTAAGGGGGCCTGATCAAGTCTGGAAATCAGGAATATCTTCACTAAAGAATCGCCATCTAAGCTGAGATCGAAGGATGAGAAGAAACTTTCCAGGCCAGCAGTAGGTGAAAGGCCATTTCGGGCAGAGGGAACAACATCTTTAAAGGTCCAAAAGTAGGAAACAGAAATTTGTGTTTGTTAGGACTGGAAAGATGGTCCCTGTGTTTGAAGTAGGTAAGTGGTCCAAGATGAAGCTGTGAGTTAGGCAGGGGCCAGACTCTACAGTGAACTAAGCAGTGGCATAGCTCACTTTAAGTATCAAGTAGGCTGGGCCATGGTGTCCAGATGAGTGGCCAAACGTTACTCTAGATGTTTTTATGAGGGTGCCTTTAGATGAGATTAACATTTAAATAGGTGGACTCTAAGTAGAGCAAATTGTCCTCCGCAAGGTGGGTGTGGCTTAGCTAATCAGTTAAAGACCTGAATAGCACAAAAAACTCTTCTCTGGAGCAAAAGGGAATTCTGCTAGAAGACAGCCTTCCAGATCTGAACTGCAACATAGCCTTTTCCTGGATCTATAATTGGCTGACCCACTCTGCAGGTTTGAACTTGTTAGTCTCCACAACGCATGAGCCAATTCATTAAAATATTAAAATAAATATCCTTTTCTCTGTAGGTGGGTAATTAGGTAAGTACGTAGGTAGGTAGGTAGACAGTTAACTAGCTAGCTAGATAAGAGATAGTCATAGAGATAGATATACAAGTGTACCTGTATATTTATCTTTATATCTACACATCCTGTTGGTTCTGTTCTCTGGAGAATCCTGACTAATACAACAGACCTTAGAAAGTTTATACATTTTATTTTTCCCAAGGTTAAAATGGGAAGCCACTGTAGGTAACTGTCTTTAGCAAATATTAATTATTATGTATTTAGTTCTTATACTTTTTTTAAACTCTTCTATCTCAGTATGGACTTCTAAAATGGACCACCAGATTCACAGCCTCCCCAAAGTCTATCTCTTTAATATTCTCTGCTATACATTTTTTATCTTTTCTTTTCCTCCCATTATTTATTCAATTTCAATCTCAAAAGTTCTACAGACTCCTGCTTTAAAGATTTTACTGGAGAAATCACTAAAATAAAACACATTTGAAGCCAAATTTAATTCCATGGCTCCCAGCATACCAACTACATATAGTCCAAAATCCCAATTTTCTCTTACTGTAGAACTTGCATGAAGAGTAGAGTTGAATGACAAGAAAAATTCAGTCCAGATTCTGAAGTTAAGAAAATCAGTCATTTCTTTTCCTTTCCCTTTTCTGAAATGAATCTGTGTCAACCTTTCTTTGAATTGGGGTGCATGATAAGGGGTTTTGTTGCAATTTGTTTTCATGGCTCCCATCCACAAGAAGCCACCAAACTAAATCAAGTGAGACAGAGGCAGTCTTGCTGGCTTACTGAAGCATGGAGGGAAGTCAGAATCCTTCTCAAGAAATTTACACAGTTCAGAGAGCAATTATAAGTGCTCAATTTTCTCACTATGCAATGCCTGCAAGACTTTTGTTTAAAAATAGCATGAACAATATTGGGGTTTTATCATCATCATGTATATTTTGGTAACCTATTATGCATAATGTACTAGGCCAGGTATTAGGGACCAAATGACTGATTGCATACATCAATCACTTATTTAACAATAACTTAATAAACATCAAGCCCTGTTCTGGCCTCTGGGATATAGCAGTGAATAAGGAACCAAGAAGGATGAATCCTTCCCTCTTCCCTCAGGTCCTCTTCCATTCTGTTGAGATAAGATAGACTATCATAGGATCCCTGAGCAAGACAATTTCATAAAGCAGTAAGTGCTGTGACTGTAATCAAGAAAAGAACAAATGCTTAATATATATTTTATGCCAGAAACTCTGCTAAGTATTTTACTCATATTAACTCATTTCACCCTTACAACAACCCTGTAAGACAGATACTAACATTACCTCTGTTTAATAGATTAAGACATTGACTCATCAAGAGGTTAAGTAACTTGGCTGAAAGTAGGTACAGCCAGGATTGCCTTAAGGCATCCTAACTGCAGTGTCTCTGCTTCTTACTTCCCATGTTATGCTGGTTGCTGTGAGAGGAAGGCGTGCAGGGTCCACTTTAGATGAGACCGTGAGAAAGGCCTCTCTAATTATTAACATTAGATCTGAGACATGACTAATAAGGGGGAGACAAGGATTTAAAATATTCCAAAACTCCAAGGACTTAAACTGTGGGAGGAATAGGATATTTGAAACAATAACAACAACAAGCATAGTATCATTTATTTTAGTAATGACCCCTGTATGTCAAACACTGTGTTAACACACTGTATGCTTCACGTCATTTAGCTATCACAACATTCCCATGAGATCATGCCACAGATCTCTATTTCAATGAGGAGAAATTAGGGACTTGGAGATAATAGAGACCTTGTCTTGGATCAGCAAAAGAAAGGATTGACTCTGTGCAATCTCTGGGAAAGTTTGGTGAGTGTTTATGTGAGTAAACTGGAAACCACAAACTGGAGGAGGAAAGGTGATTTATGTAAGAGAAAATGCGTTTTATACAATAATTTTTTTCTAATTAATGGAGATAAAATATTTGGCTTACTAGAGGATGTGTAAAGCAAAGAGAGCATGTCTCTTTGAAAAGTAATGAGAAAAGAACTGACATTTATTGTTTATTATGTATTAGGCACTGTAGTCAGTACTTTTAGAGCCAGTGGATTATGATTTTTAGTCTTGAAGTAATCAAGATAACTGCTGGCAGCTCTAGGCTGGAGGTGGTATCCACACTAATGGATGTCATCCCACTGACGTCTAATGCTACAAGGTTTCTTCCTGTTGTCGGTCTGTTCTCTGGTTGTTTATCTGAGTGAAAAAATTTCTATATGTTGTAGCTTGAGCTTGTATTTTAAAGTCCTTCTGAAAATACTGTTTTTAACTTAATAAATCACCCTAATATCTGTCCTATGTGTATGTGAGTGAAAGACAGAAAAGGGAAAGAGAGATACAGAAATGACCATGAATGAGTATATCATGAAACATCTTAGACATCACAGATGTTTTAAAGGATGTGATGTTCATTCATTAATGATTACTATTTATTATCCCATTAATTCTGAGCTTTATTTTTTTGAACTTGCACAATGGAAATCAGATTCTCACAAGAAACAGAGGGAGTGAGAGGTCCATGAAATTCTTAGGCCTCCCACAGAGGTCTAATGACCAATAAGGTTTTATGTTTCATCCTGGAATTTCTAAGCTAAACACAATTGAGTATTCTGATTACCCCAAGTGCTTGGTAGAAGATGAAAAAATTAATGAAATCCAATAAGCAACTATATGGATGTCTCTACCTATAAGTTAATCCACACAATCAGAAATCAACAATCTATTTCCTTTTGCTGTGGTGTTTTTCTAGTTCACTGCCATTCATTCATTCAGCTATCTATCTATCCATGCACCCCCCATTTATCCTTTAAAGAAACATCTACTGAGCACCTGTGATCTTATTTGAGGCCTATGACCCTAACCAGAGGTACAGGTATAGGAATTATGAGTCTAAAATGTAGTAGTTCAAGTTATGGACATGAAAGAGATTACCCCACCAAAACAAAGAAACAAAAAAAGTAAAAAGAAATGAAGGCCAAAAATAAACCCATGGAGAATGCAGGCATTGAAGGGGAGGAATGTAAGGTAGGAAATGGAAACTTAGGAGAAATGATCAGAAAATTTGGATAGATTCAGGGGATTAGTACCCAAGAGGTTATTGGCAGGATTCACCAGTGACATCTCATTGCAGGGTTAGAGGTACAGGCCTCATTACATTGGATTGAAAAGTGAAAAATAGGCACTAAGTACAAAATGTCATCAAAGATTACCTGCTTGAGGAATCTGGCTGTGAAGAAAAGCAGAAAAGGTGAGAAATAAAAGAATATTCTAAGTTAAAGGAGAGTTGATAGCATAAGATGGAGGTAGCTTGAACGCATTTACAGGCTGCGTGGAAGGAGCCAAGATAGAGGGAGAAATCAGAACTGAAGGAAAGAGAGAGAAGAGCGTCAACAGCCACTTAGGCAAAACTTCTTCCTCAGAAGCTGGAAAAAGAGAACAAAACTCAAGGCAATGCCATATTTTTTAAAGTATAAGAACAGCAAGTTGAAGGAAAGTACATCTAAAAATGCTATTTTTCTAAGTGGCAGAGTCGAGGTCAACCAACTTCTGCGGGAGTGCAGTAGAACATTTGAGGAAGCTGGTTCAGGGATAAAATACCTATGCTGGAGAACTGGAGAGGAGGCTAATCCAGGACATGTAGAATTACTAAGTGGACACAAAGAACAAACTGACTCTGCTCTTTATTTGATGAGCTAGAGTGGCATTTCTCAAAATCTATTCCTTATACCACGTGAATTAGATGTTCTTCGGGTCCTTGATAATAATGCCAATTTCTGGATCCCATCCCAAACCTTACCAGGTCTTCTCAACTGATTCTGGCTCACACTGAAGTCTGAGACCACTGACCCAGAGCAGTTTCTCAAACTTTCTCTATCCCCAATATCATCCAGCCTTAGCTCACATTACCATTTACATTCTTAAACTTCAGCCAATCTATGAAATGAACATTCTCAGTAGAGAGTTCTGAGAATCTGTACTGTTCACAAGAGGCCTGGGTATATCTGGTGATCAGTAAAGTTTAAGAATATTGATGTAAAATTCGGATGTACCTGGTAAGAAATATTAATAGGGGTATATGAGTTCACCAGAGATGATAGGTTTTGTAAAATTTATTTTTAAATATATAGTAATGTTTATTTGTGCATGTATAGTTGTATTAATTTTAGCACACATAAAGATTTGTAGAATCACTACCACAATCAGCACGATTCCTCATCCAGAAAAACTCCCTTGTCCATTAAAGTCCACTTTACCTTGATCAGTAACTTCTGGCCACATCTGATCTATTTTCCATCATGCCTTGTCCTTTCAAGAATGTCATATAAATGGATTCATCTAGTGTGTAACCTTTTGAGACTGGCTTGTTTCATTGAGCATAATGCATTTATGATTTATCCAAGTTGTAGCTTGTACCAATATTGTGTTCCTCTTTATTGCCAGTAGTATTCCAAGTTTGTTTGTTCATTTATCCATTGAAAAACATGTGGGTTACTTCCAGTTTTTACTATTATAAAAAACACTGCAATAAATATGTGCATAGAATTTTGTATTAACATAAGCCTTCATTTCTTTAGCATAAACACCCAGGAGTGGGATTTCTACAAACTGCGATGTCTTAATTCATTAACAAATAGTTATTGAGCAGCCGTTGGATATAAAGGGGAGTTTTGGTTGTCTCGGTATAAAGGAATTGTCACAAAATTAAATAAGATGCATAATGGGTTTCAACATGAAGTAGAAGAGACGGACATATTCACAGTTATTACAAAGGAGTGAAGGATGAGGTAAAAGGTGGAGACTCATGGAGGAAGCACTGACTGCAGCTTGAATATTAACATCTTCAATTTCGATTCTCCTCTCATTGCCATGGCTAATATTACAGAATCCTGTGGACTCAAAAGCAATGGGCAATCTAAATAAAATTTTTAAAAGCTTATATTGATATTATTGTCCCCTGTTATATTCAAAAATTAGCATATAGTATGTAGTCAATAAATGTTTGGTGAAGATATATTTATATATATATATATAATATATATATAAAATTATATTATATATATATATAATATATATATTAAAATTAATATATATATATATAATATATATATATATATATTTATGTAAGGTGGAGGCCAAAGGGTTGGTGGTTAGTAGTACTGTAGGAAATGCTTTTAGATGCTGGAAAATGGATTTCTCATACCTGGGACAGCTTTTATCTGATGCCTGCCTTGTCTCTGGCTAGAGAGTGCCCAGATGGGCACCTGCTGTTCTCCCTGTCTAACAACTGAACTCAATGGTGTGAGTTGATTGAGGCTTCGGCCACACTGGGTGCTCTCTGCTAAAGATCCCATGATTTTAAGAAAAAAAAATATTAAACTGCTTGTAGGAAGGATGGTCCCAAAACAGTAATGTGCTTGCAAAATGATGGCCCCTAGAATCTTGTTCCAAGTCAGAAATCAGAAGAATTGGCAAAAGCAAAGCACCTCGTTAGTAGGAGTTGAACAACTTGACAGAATAAAGTTAAAGAAAGAAGAAAAGATCAAGATTTGTCTAATCTTGCCTCCAAATTGAGGCAAACAGAGGACTTTAGAATCTCCCTTAGCTTTAAAAATAGGCCCAGGAAGCCAATGAGTCTAAAACCAACACACACCTGTTTTGAAATAAGACTTCTAAGTCTTATTTTTGACTAAGACAACATCCGTTTGGGCACATTACCAGAAGACACACTGTACGCTGAGAAAAACAAACAGATAAGTTTAAGGTGGTTAAGCAATAACTAGGCTTACTAATATAAAATGAATGCCAAATGCCTGCCTTAGTCTGATCACCATGCTTCTGAAACTGTGCATACTAAATAAGACCAGTAAGAAAGCACACAGAGAGGATATTTGCAGATAGAGTCAATGGATGTATTACTTGACTAGCGCATAATCACCACCTTCACCATGGCTCCTGGCTTAGGACACAAGACAGAATCAACACAGATAGGAGAACTTTATACTTGTTCAACTACCTTGCAGAAAAGAACAATTTGCTTATCATGAAAGTTGTTTGTGGAATATGTATGTATGTATGTATGCTTCTCTGTGTGGGTCTGTGTGTGTGTGTCTACATTGCTTTTATATATGTGCATGTAGGTCTGTGTGTGTAAATAATGCAATAGTCTCAGCAAAAGAGGCAACGTTTAGTCATTCTAATTTAGTGCTGGAAGAATCACTATTCCTCATGTTGCAATGTGACATCTCTATGATGCTTTATGTTTGCAAGATGATTTGCCACCATTAAATTGCCAAGTCTCTGAAAAAAATACAGGTGTCAAGAATTACTTTTATTACTGTTTCTCCTTGCTTATAGCCACATATTTTAAATTTATCCTGCAAACCAGCTCTTCCTATCTTCCCTGGGTCTATTATCCCATCATGTAAGACAAAAGGTTGAGGTCACCTTGCTTTGGATCTCTCTTCTTTCTATCTATAATCAGCTGTTGCTAAGTCCCATAAATATTTTTTAGAATATTTTAAGAGTATAATAACAGTAATAGTGATAACAGCAGCTGTAGTTGACAGCTTTTATTGAGCATTTGCTATATGCCAGGCAATGACCTAAAATATTTACAGCATTAATCTTCATTATAAACCCAAAGCCAGATCATGTTCATTTGATAGATGAGAAAAATAAAAGTACATTCATTGGAAAGAATAATACTTTGTCCAATACCATAACTGGAAGATAGGGGACCCAGGAATTGTACCCAAGCTCTCAGTCCACTAATTCTCTTGATTTATTGCTTTCTCATGTGCGTGTATATGTGCGTGGTGTATGTGTATATGTGTGTATATACATAAGCATATACAGGATATATTGAGATACACGCATACATGTCCACATATATACATACATTTGTATCTCAATATATGAATATATGGCTTCTCCTGTCACTGCTATGGGAAGCAATCAGCTCCCAGCTGAGTTAATTGCCACAACTACCTCTCACTCTGGCAGCAATGGCTTGCGTAGAGCTGGTGGCCATACAGTAAGGCTGCAATAGGTCAGAGACCACTCAGTCAGAAAGTACAGCTCCTAGGCTGTTTGTTCCTAGATGAGGCCACACACATCCATCCAGCTATTGCCAATAGAAAGTGAATACAAGATTTGTGCATTTCTTTAAAACCATAGGTGTTAAGAAGCAGGTGTGTCTTTTACTCTGTCTCTCCCTTCACTGCTTGGATGAAATGATGATGAGTCACTACAGAATGTCAGGGCCACAGGAGAAAAGGAGCCTGAATCTCAAAATTGCCACATGGGAGAAAGCTGTCCACCAATAGAAAACAGATGCCTTGAAAGGTACAGGAATGATAAATAAACTTCTCTGCTAAACTGTTGAAACTGAGAGATCTATATGTCACCACTGTCTCCCCAACCCTTATACACCCAAGTAGATCCTTTATTCCAATATCTTTTCTCATTCTTCCCCATATCTTTCACCTGCAGGGATCAGGCAACATTTTCCGTAAATTTCTAGATAGTAAATATTTTAGGTTTTGAAGCCTCTTATGTGTATTTTACTTTACTTTTCAAATTACTTTCTTTAAAATGCTTTAAAAATATTTTCACTGGAGCACCATAGAAAAACAAGATATGAGCTGGATATGCCATGCAGATTATAGTTTGCCAACACCTAGAATCTTCTTGTCAGACTAAAGTTTTAATTACAGATTATATTATGTCACATACCTACCTATAAAGCTCTTTGGATCCATAATTTCTATTTTATACACTATAAAGTTCTCTGCCTGGAGTTTTGGCTCTTCTGCAGGCTGATAATGCTGATCTTCCCTCTTGCTGCCAGGGATTCTCTAAAATAAGAGCATCTCTTCATTCCTCACTTCCTACATGTCCCTTTCTCACGTCATAGGCCTTCTCTGTCCTCCTGAGCAAGTATAATGCTAAGTATAAGGCCAGTCAGCCAATACCCACTCCACATCATTCCTCCTCTATTAAACTCACCAGGGAACTCAAATCCTTCTAGGTTTGCCTTTCCTTTGAGCTCCCGAAAGGAATTTTTAAATCACATTATTTGGTTTTTAATGATATCCTTGGACATCAACTCCCAGCTACAGTACTAGGCATTGAGACAACTGAGGTAGGAAGTGGGACTTAATTCTGAAGGTGGGGCTTGGACACCAAACCACATTGAAGACTAGTTAAAACAGGGCTGGGAAGGAAGAAGATTTCCGTAAGACATACCCACCAGTGTGCCATGTCAGTTTACCATTGCCATGACAACACTTGGGAGTTACTGCCCTTTTCCATGTCAATGACCCAATGACCCCAAAATTACTACTCCTTCCCTAGAAATTTCTGCATAAACTGCCCCTTAATCTGCATGTAATTAAAAATGGGTTTAAATATGACTGCAATTGCCCTGAGCTGCTACTCTCTGTCTATGGGGTAGCCCTGCTCTGCAGGAGCAATCATGGAGCTGCAACGCCATGAGAGCTGTAACACTGTTGCTTCAATAAAGATGTTTTCTTCTATTCTACCACTGACTTGTCCTTGAAGTCTTCAAAGCCAAGAACCCTCAAAGGCTAAGCCCTACTTCGGGCTCACCTGTCCGACATCACAACTACAATAAATATATCCTAGCCCTTACCTTGATAAACTTATGGAGGGTGACAGAGACAAACAAGCGATGATAATATAATGTTACATGTGCTACTCATAGAAATCTGAGCATGGAATGGGAAGCAATAGGGAATATTGTGCCTCATGACATTTTAAATTTTGTTTCAAAGGCACATCTTGTTGCTAGCTAGAGAAAAGGACAAAATTGTGTGTGTGTGTGTGTGTGTGTGTGTGTGTTCTCACCTCCTGCAGCAGTATGGGCATATTTCAGAAAAGCATTTAATTGATGAAGATCTGAAAATTCAGATCAAATCAATTGTTAATTATTTTAAGAGACAGGATCTAACTATGTTGCCCAGACTGGAGTGTAGTGGCTATTCACACTGGCGTGATCAAAGAGCTCACTGCAACCTCTGGAGTCCTCTACCTGGGCTCCAGTGATCCTCCTGCCTCAGCCTCCCAAACAGCTGAGACTACATGCATATGCCACCACACCAGACTCCATTTATTAACTTTGACATATGTATATGAAACGTATTGTCTTAGACACTTAGAGTTAATAGACAAAAATAAAACCTTATTTGTAACTATACTAGCCCCAAGAGAACCTTGAAATTACTAACAATAGAAGACTAATTAACATTGGGATCGTTAAGATAAAAATAAAAATGGGGAAGTAATATATTACCAGGGATCTATAATTATACCAGAAAGACAAGCTAAAGATGGTTATGACAATGACACATTAAATGTGTTTCAGAGCTACATGATAACACAAAATCATGCAAAATAGATTAGATAGATAGATAGATAGATGATAGATAGATAGATAGATAGATAGACAGACAGACATTATTGTCTGATAAAAACAGGGAATCAGTTAACCAGCACAGTTGAATTATCTGGTGAGATATTTATTTTTACAAATAATTATGCCCTGGCCTTATTCATTTTAATGAACAATCAGGATTAAAGCCAGGGTAATCAGTACAAACAAATATTTTTTTCCCAGCAGTAAACTTTAAACAGAATTTATTGCCTGAGTTCTTGTACAGGAAACATAAAATGTTTATTTGTAACATTTTTAAATCCACTCTATGAACAAATAAGTTTAAAGTATAGGTCTATATTTTAACATCTTAAGGGGAGAAGAAAGAAGAACTATGCACATGTGCTAAGCGCTCAAATTTTATTAATTTATGTTGATACAGGGTTACAACAAAAAGAAAAAATGCACACAACTTGAAATATAGGTGATTACTTAGTTCATTGCACTGCTTCTCTTTAATGGCAATGGATATAAGAAGCAGGTGCTAAGTAGCCAGTGTTCAGATAGTCAGCTTACTGTAGAGTGCTGGGAGAGTAGGCTTTGTCTGCTGATGATGGAAGACATATCTATGCTAAGCAGCCAGACATGCCCATGGTGAAGCTGACATTTTGTTATGAAAATTGAAGATCTTGACATGCAATTTTAGTTAAGCCGGAGGCCATATAATTTCCACCTGAAGATGGCTTAGAGAAAGCAGGAATAAAATGGGCCTTACAAACAAAATTTGCTCAATTTCTGGGTAAAGTATTTGGATGTAACCACAGATATTTAAACCTGGGCATGATTTGGAGATTTTGAAGGGCAAGAGTTCCCAATTAGCTATGCAAAGCATCAGGTATTAGTTCTCACATATTGACCTGTACCAGAATCTCCTCAACAGTTTGTTGAAACAGACTGCTGGATCCCCTTCCCAGAGTTTCTGAGTTAGTGCACAGGATGGGAGGCCCAAGCATTTGCATCACTTACAGGATCTCAGGTGATGCTGATGCTCTGGGTACCACATCTTAAGAACTACTTCAATAATGGAAGAGGAGGGTGCCTAGACAACATCTAATATTGAACATCACTACATTCTAATGGGCTCACCATCATTGGTTGGCAGCAAAACGGCCTCATAAATCTAATTAATAGGTCCACATAGATAGAGCTACACAGTGGGGTCCATCTGAAAATTGAGAAAAACTGGCCAAAATGATTATTTAGATTTGGGCACAGATTGTCTTGAGCTCTTCCTTGAGGTTTGTAATCAGCCAATAGGTGCACATGAACTTCTGGACATAATAATAAATAATAAATAATACAACCAAAGCCAAAAAAACCCCATCACTTCTCAACTCCCCTTGGTAGTGGCACTGGAGCACACAATCAGTTCTTCCAAACTCCCTGTGAAGTTGTTGAGGTCTATTTTGGAAGGGGTGGATGTCGGGGGCCACAAGTATAAGCTTCTTGCTTTGCCCTCATATAACATGGCCTAGTAATTAAGGCCATGGTGGTCGCATTTGCAGAAATCAGGGTTTAAATATTGGCTTTTGCACTTACTAAATATATTACCTGGAGCAAGCCATTTTGACTTCCCAAACCTCTGTTTTCTTACCTATAAAATGCTGATGATGCCACTTAACTTACATCACTTTTAAGATAGTTACATAATGTGTAAAAATACTCAGCATGGTGGCTAATACACAGTAAATAATAAAATGCACCACTAATAATGTTAATATTTTCTTTATCTTCTGATCATTATTACTATTACTGGCAATTAGGTGAGCATAGAACAATCATTATAAACAAAAGAGTGAAATGGAAATGTATCAACAACAGTGAAATCAAGTCAGCAAAGGGATGTCAAATGAGTAATGTAAGGAGTATCCGCCACAACATTGTTCATAAGAGTAAAACACATTTGAATATACAAATATTCATTATGAGCAGACTGCTTAAATATGTTAAGAGTTCATGTGACAGAATATCATCTGGTCCTTAAAAATGATAATTTAGTTCTAATGTATATATATGGAAGATACCATGATACATTCGTGGAAAGAGAAAGCAGTTTACAAAATAGAGGAAAGGATAAAGGTTGAGGGATAGAGAACAGAGAAAAATTATATCTGAATAGATCTATATACCACAATGTTAATAGTATTTATCATTAAGCAGTGGAATAATTAATATATTTTATCAATATATTCTTGTATATATTGTCTCATATATATATGGAACAATTTTAATGTATTTGTTTTATTTAGAAATATAAAACTAGTACTACTTTAAAAATTGATTAATAAATTTGATTAATACATCTAAGGCAAGGAGCTATATTTAAAAAACAGATCACAGTAGGGGCAATTGTCTACGAAAGAATAAATGTAGACTAAACTCACAAATTTTTACTTTTTTGGAGAAGGGAATAGCTTATTTTTCATATCAGCTGCACTTTCCGCTATGAAAGTATGCTATGTAGTATATTATGTACCTAATAAAATAGCTCTTTCTAGTCTTCTCATTCTTTCTCTCTTTCTCCTGCCTATTCACATTCTCTTTTTCTCTTTAATCATCTTCCTCCTTGTCATAAGACTAAATAATTCCAAAACATACATTTCATTTCACCTTTTTTAAGTGCATCTTACATCAGGGCTACATTTATGAACATGGCACTCAGGATGACTATCTATACTTTGTCTTCAAAGTATCATTTTTCTATCTGTTTAACTCCTAATGCACCCTAATGTTCCAACTTAAATCTCTCTTCTTCTCTGAAGATTTCTCCAATTTTTTCATACTGATTTATTTTATTTCTTTGAGTTTTACAATACTGTGTGTGTGTGCATATATCTGGAATAGTATTTATGATCGTCTGCTTTATTAATAGCTCCAACAGCAACCACAATGAAACCAAAAGTCCAAATATAAGTGAATATTTACTAAGCACTTACTTTATGCCAGACCCATGAAAAGAACTCTTCATGCATCATTATTTTTTTCATTTTATTTATTTGTTATTATTATTATTTTTGAGATGGAGTCTTGCTCTGTCACCCAGGCTGGAGTGCAGTGGCGTGATCTTGGCTCACTGCAACCTCCACCTCCTGGGTTCAAGCAATTCTCCTGCCTCAGCCTCCCGAGTAGCTGGAACTACAGGCATGCATCACCACACCCTGCTAATTTTTGTATTTTTAGTATAGACAGGGTTTCACCATGGTCTCGACCTCCTGACCTCAGGCAATCCACCCGCCTCAGCCTCCCAAAGTGCTGGGATTACAGGCATGAGCCACCATGCCCAGCCTCATTATTTTTTCTATCCTTATTAAATATAAGTGACCAAATGCTAAAGGCATGAGTTATTTTGCTCCCCTGTACACAGCTAGATAGTATAATAGTTAGGACACAGTTGTGGGTTCTTTCTTCACTTCCTAGTCTTTAAAGTTAATGCCCATGATATGGAAATTTATCCTTTGTCATTAGATACATATGTGAAACTTTGAAAAATATGCCTACTTAGGCACAACCTGGAAATAGAGAACCAAAATGTCTTGAAAAAAGACGAGGGCAAGGATATACTTTATGAAATGTTCATAATTCATTTTGATGCCCAGCCTGTTTGAAAGCCACCCCCACTATGCTATTCTATCTGTACCTACCATGCTGTGATGAGTTGCATTATGAGTATAGTCTGCTCAATAACTACTAAAAGTTCCAGTCCACTGTCTTTTTCATTAAAAGAAAAAAAAAACACTTTGACGTTATGCCTAAGACCTAGCACATAAGGTCACAAGAACATCTTCAAGATAAAATTGTATATGAATTCATGAGATAGTCTATTTCCCTTGTGGACTTCAGTAATGGAAGAAATCATCAAAGAAAGACTTCCAATCAACTTCAAGGAGAATTTGTTTACCCTAGACATGGCTAGGCATATTAATGAGTGAAATGCTTAAGGCTATCTCAAGGTTAAAAGATATTAGGATACTCTTTTATTTTAATGGTTTTTTTTGCATTATCAGTAAATTCTGAGGGAAGCTTTTTTTAATAAGCTGCATAATTCTCTGAACTTGAATGTTGTAGGTAGGTAAGAAAAAGGACAGTGAAGTAAGTAGAGAAAAGGAGTCAAAAAAGAAAACAGTTGTAAGAGGAACAAGACCACACTATTTTTGGTTTCTACTATTCTTTAGCCTTGAACTTGAAAAAGAAAGTAACAGACTGGTATTGTACCAAGGTCATTGTTAATTACATTTAAGTATACTTTCAGACATTAAACTAAAATTCTACTTCTTTTTTAAGTTCTATGTGACTTCACATTATTTTAGCTGAGAGAGGTGGCTCACACCTGTAATCCCAGCACTTCAGGAGGCCAAGGAGGGAGGATCGCTTGAGCTCAAAACTTTGAGACCAGCCTGGCCAACATAGCCACCTCATCTCCACAAAAAATAAAAAATAAAAATAATTGGGTGTGTTGGTGCATGCCTGCAGTTCCAGCTACTGGGAAGGCTGAGACAAGAGGATGACTTGAGCCTGGGAGCTCAGGGCTGCAGTGAGCCGAGATCACACCACTGCACTCCAGCCTGGGTGACAGAGCAAGACCCTGCCTCAAAAATAAATACATGAGTAAATATTTAAAATCGTTATTCAATAGTGTTCCTAAAATATTATTTTGAAAGCTGAAGGAAAGATACTTCTTCTTTAATAAATGGCACAGCTTGTAAAATACAGAGATTTGCCTTCTTTGTTACTTTTAATGCCTTAAAAAAATGAGAATATGGAATACTAACAATTGACCAACAAGTTAGTGTCAAGAGATGGTGCCTGGATTTTTAAACCCTGGGGAAGATTCCAAAATAGTAGACTACAGAGAGGAAAAGAGAACCCTTACAGACTGGTAAGAATGAATCTGCATTGAAGGGTGACAAATCTAATTGAAAGGCCTCTAGTAGAAACCTAAAAAATAGTATGGGAGATATGGCATTATAAGTGATGGGATGCCATGTGTCCCTTCATTATGAAGGCCATTGGATATGGAAAGAAGAGAAGGGTAATGGTTTAAGAGCTTAATTGTAACATATAACAGAAGATTGGGAAGAACTGGAAAAAGCATTTGAAATCTTCTCCATCTGTATATCTATGATAAAAACATGGTTAATGAGTGGACACTGAGCCTGTAGCAGACAGGGAAATAATCTCAAAAGTCACCAAGATTTAGTTGAATGAAACTCGTTACTGCAAAAATGAACATGGGATGTTTTACCCGATTCCAAAGTAAAATGACTTTCTAGAAAAGGAGGTAAATTGGTGTGTGCATTAAGGATAAAAAGGACTGGCTTAAAATTTGAAAACTCAAGGGTTGCAAACTATGATAGAAGAGCTCACTAGAAATAAAAAGTAGGAACAAGAGGAATACAATGGTAGGTGTTAGCAGCAAATTACTGGTCAGATGGAACATTTCTTTGCTGCATTTAATTTACAGAGGTCTTTATAATAGGCACAGAGACAAGATTTAGGGACTTAAGAGAGAGGAAAGATGTAAGTTTGTCAATTATCTGCTAAAGTGCTTCTTTGCTAAAAAGAGGTATCTGGTAAATTCTTCCTTAACTTGGGGTCTATTTGAAAAATAGTATGAATTTTGAGGTCAAAACACACTAGATTTGAACCCAGCTCTTCAAATTAGAAGCTGTGATATGAACAAATTATACCCATTAAATGTGACTGCTGCATTTGCCGGGGGATATTAAAATGTAGGTCATTCTGAGCACCACCCTAGCCTGTACTCTTAAGCAGCCAGTCTAATATTGCAGGTCCACAGATGGCTGTTTGGGTGTGCTACGCTCTTGTGAAAAGTGAAAGATGTAAGAAGTATGAGCCTCCTGCACCTAAGAATGCAATGCACAGTGATTTTACCATATCCTTTGCAGACAGCAACACAGTAGCTATTAATATCAATCCTGGACAAAATTTTAGCACAAATTAACAAGAGGATGATTTGTCAACAGTTCGAAAAGAAAGTGGTGGCCACCAGATTCTAGTGTGGCTTATTACTTAGCAAGTTGTACCAACTGATTTCTGTGATAATTTGTTTTAAATTGATTGATGTTATTTGCACTGTTTCTATATCATCACTTTTCAAACAATGTTCTGTGAATGTCAGATGCTAATAAAAGAAGGTTAAAAGAAAATTGGAAGGTGGTAGATTCTAAGGTCAATTAAATTTTGAAATTCCCTGTTAACCAGTTTAAAGGGTTTCTAATTCTGGGCTTAAGGCCACTGATACGCTAACGGAAGTAACTCTCTGGGAAGGGAAAGAAGTCTAGGAGATTTCTCAAACTTTCGCTTTTGTGTAAAATTTTAAAAGTCAAGGTAAATTGAGTGTTTCCCCTATACTATTTTTCAATTATTCCTATAACAAATGCACTTAATTCCTGGCCAGATTGCTCTCCCTTAAATATGACTTAGTGGCATGTACAAAGTTTAAGACAAGCATTGCACTTCTTACTCAATGCTATATATATTACAACTCCCAAATCAACAAGCTGAATGAATCAGGTAGGAGACAAGTTACAAGGTGTCTATAGGGTAGGAGAGGTCAACCGACTCCTGTTAGTTCAAACAAGTCCCTTCAGTATAAGCCAGTAGGTGGATAAAATCAACCACCTCTTTTAAGGAACGCATATGCGGCTTCTTCTGCTGCAGTGACTAATTTGAATCTAAAATATAGAGTAGAAAAGCAAACCAGTGGTTGATGTCTATAATCTAAATGAGAAAACATTGAAAAAAATCAACACCAAAGCAAGCTGTGACTATCCAGAGAGAAAATCTGGATGTTGTTCTCCTTTACAGATATGCAGAAGTAGAGTCACTTGCATATATTAAAGGTTTATTTTTGGAAACAAACAGAAATGATTGGGAGGGGGAAAAATTAAATATTTTAGATGCTTCCATTTGCTCATGCCCCGTGGTGTTTTGTGTCGGTGCAGTTGGGAGTTAGAGAGTCAAGGAGACAGGGACCTGACAATACCTCCAGAGATTTAGATATCAAGGATCTCTGCACATAGTGAAGTTTGCAGTGTACTATGTTTGTTTCTAGAGTACCAAGGTAACATTTTTCTTTTGGACAGAGTCTGGCTCTGTCATTCAGGCTTGAGTGCAGTGGCGCAATCTCCGCTCACTGCAATTTCCACCTCCCGGGCTCAAGCAATTCTTCTGCCTCAGCCTCCCGAGTAACTGGGATTACAGGTGCATGCCACCACACCCAGCTTGTACTTTTTTTTTTTTTTTGTATTTTTTTTTGTATTTTTATATTTTTAGTAGAGATAAGGTTTCACCATGTTGGCCAGACTGGTCTCAAACTCCTGACCTCAAGTGATCCACCCACCTCAGCCTCCCAAAGTGCCGGGATTACAGGCATGAGCCATTGTGCGCAGCCTAACATTTTTTTTTCATATGACATACTTGATATACAAACCCAACACACTTATCTGGTTTATCACTACTGAATAAGTAGATCTACTTCAGTACTGGGGAGAAAACCCAACTGTGTTAGGCCAGTTGAGAGGGACATCCATCTGCAACTTTGCCTTTCCTACAATTTTCAAGATTAATTTTGATGATGTTCAATTTCTGCTTTTTGGGTTGACTCTTGAACCTAGCCATCACATTCAGCTTATAAACCTATACAAACCAAACAGCTTAGAAGACAGAAATTAGAGCTGAGCTGAGGTGTACAAGGAGCTAAGCAGCGAGCTCTGCTAATCACACAGCATTGACAGGGATCTACATGGATGCCAAGTGTTTAATAGTTGGGCAAGCTCATTGGGTTATTTATAATACAAAGTGGAAAAAAAAAACAAAATCTGATTACACAATGTAAAACAAATAATGAAAACTAAGTCAGGAAGGGAGTGGCAGAAACAAGGCAATGAAGAAGACCTAAAAAAAAGCTTCTAAGTCAATTTTTATCTCATATGTTATGTCTAATATATTGGAGATGTTGCTTTCAGAGTAATTTAATTAATGTATACATATTCTTAGATGTTTTTTCCAGACTTTCTGAAGCCATGATATGACTTTGGCCTTAATAAAACACGGAGAAATGATTCTTTAAGAAGTCTTGCTTTCACATTGGCCAATAGATGTGCTTAACCAATATATTAAATTCATTAAAGAGTCATCTGCTGATACAAAAGTCAATTAATCAACAAATCTGAGCCAAAGCAAGAAGAAAAATAAGCAAGAAAGCAAGCTTTCTAAACATCTAACATAGGACTGGGTATTTTGAACAAAATATAAGAGGAGTTATTTCAGGAAAGCAGAGAACATTACTAATGAAATTTTTAAAAATTTGTTATAAAAGTATTTTTACTTGTGATAGGATTTAATCAGACTTGAGGTCTTAATTAAGTAATAGTAAGTTATAGATAATGATAAGAAAGTATTACTCTTCATCCTAAGCACATACATAAAGAAAGAGGTTTAATCGGTTGTAGCATTAAAAACACATTATATATCATGATTCTCTATATTTAAAAACAAAATAAAAATTATGTCCTCCATCCCTCCCTGCATTTCATTCCCTTCTTTCTATTTCCTTCTTTTCTCCCTCCCCAACTCCCCCGTCTCCTTCATGTCTCACTCTGTCGCCCGTCTTCCTTCCTTTCCTCCCTCTCTCCCTTCCTCCCTCCTTCCTTCCCTCCTTTATTCATTCCTTCTCTTCTTAAGTTTATTATAGCTAATAACTACAAGATATCAACTAGTTACATGGATGAATCAAACACGACTCTTTCGTCATTAAGCACAGCAGCAAAAGAGATACAAGATGACTTCAACATAATTACTGATTCCTCAAAGAGCTCGTTAGGTAGTAGAAATAATACCAGTGCATAAAATAAGTATAAAGTGGTGCCTGTCATTCTAGACAAACAGAAAATGTGCCTTGGTTGCATGGAGCAAAAAAATGTTATTTTCACTTTGATATTTCAACCTCTAAGAGCCTTAAAGGCTATGTATTTTGGAGCCTATTTTAATAATTAGAAGACTGAGGCTCCAGAGTTTAAATCACTTGCTCAACACTTTGGTTAAAAAAAAAGGCAGAGTTAGGATCAGAATTCTGTAGGAGTGATAGAGAATGGGAACAAAATGAGCAAAGATAAGGATTCAGAAAAATTTGGAGTCCATGCGAAAAGAGTGACAAGCTCACTCTGGCTGGAACTTAGCTTGTACTGAATGGGACTGATTGTACTACTTGTATCTTGTGGTTCTTTAATTCCCTTTCACATGAAGGTTAACTTATATTCTTTTACAGGTAATGGTGACTCTTAGGACTTTGCATGACATGAATAAAGCTGATTCGTGAAGTCACAGGCATAAAATAGAAAATGGATGAGTTTTCTGGCTATAATAATAGTTGAGGTGTGGACCTCAGTCAAGATAGAAACTAAGAGGATGGAAGAATGGAATGTAACCAAGATGTAATTAACTCAAAGCCTTGGCCAACAAGAGTTCTAAGAGACAAGGAAGAGACATGAATGAAATAGCCACTACAAAGTTTCCAGTATGGGTGCCTGAAAGGGTAAAATTCAACTACTTAGCTTATCTTTCTAGGCAATATTAAAAATTACTTAATATATGCCAACTCTTTAAAAGAGGAGCAGATTACTCAGTTTTTGCAGATAAACGTAGCAGGTCAATTGCATATATCTTCTGCATTGAAAGAATAAAGATGAAAGGATGAATTTGCAAAATCATGATATAAAGAGTCACATCTTGGGATTTATTTGCTCTTTGTTTTTTTCAAGACAGCGTCTTGCTCTGTCACCCAGACTGGAGTGAAGTGGCACAATCACCACAGGTCACTGCAGCATCGACCTCCTAGCAGGCTCAATCAATCCTCCCACCTTTGCTTCTAGAGTAGCTGAGACCACAGGTGTGCACCATCACACCCAGCTAATTTTTTTTTTTTTTTTTTCACTTTTTGTAGAGATGAGGTCTCCTTATGTTGCCCAGGCTGGTCCTGAAATCCAGGACTCAACTGATCCTCCCACCTCTGCCTTACAGGCATGAGCATGTTTCCTTGGCCTATTCTACAAATGTAAATGTAGCTCTCTTTAAAGTTCTATATCACACAGTATTATTTTGATCTGGACAAAGTAGTCAAAATTAGAAATCACATGAAACTATTGTATGTAATGATGCAGGTGGTTTGAGCTCTTTAACATTTACATACCCACCCACGCACAGATAGATAAAGATTAATCAACAATGGAGATATCACTTCAGCTTTTGGTGGGTTTGTACTGACTCCTCTAGCAGAATTTTTGTTTTACTTTTGATGATGCTTATTGATAAAATGCAAAATTTTGGACGGGTGCAGTGGCTCACACCTGTAATCCCAGCACTTTGGGAGGCCGAGGTGGGCAGATCACTTGAGGTCAGGAGTTCAAGATCAGCCTGGCCAACATGGTGAAACCATGTCTCTACTAAAAATACAAAAATTAGCTAGGAATGATGGCACCTGCCTATAGTCCCAGCTACTCAGGAGGCTGAGGCAGGAGAATTGCTTGAACTCTGGAGGCAGAGGTTGCAGTGAGCCGAGATCACACCAATGCACTCTAGCCTGGGCAGTAGAGTGACACTTTGTCTCAAAAAAGACAAAACAAAAAGCAAATTTTCAAGTTGATTCAAGTTCTTATTCATCATTAAATAGTTTTCATACGTGCTCTATACTCTGCTTTAGGCACCAAATGAAGAAGTGACACAATAATCTCTTCCACATTCTAAATAAAGTCTTTGTTTCATGGAGACATGACAATGGAGTCAGCCAATCTTAAAACATGAATAAATAACTCAGAATGTAAAATTGTTAAAGATTATAAAATCAAGGCAAGCTTTGAAAACTTGATGGTGCTCAGTTGATGGATGGAGACTATAGTATTTGCAAAGAACAGGACTGCTGGGAGCAGCTGCTGGCTGCATTGCAGAGAGCTGTCTCTAGCAGAATATAGGAAAGTTATCATTTCCATTCAAGTCTTCAAGAGTTTAAATACATGTTCCAAAAGCAAAACTGAAAACATCAATTTAGAACCAAGTAAAACACATACTTTTCTTGGTTTTTCTCCATTCATCTCCTTTTCTATTGCCCTCAATGGAGTTTGGGCCTCATCTCACTCCTTAATCCAAAGGAGGGACCTCTTATGTTCTTGACATTGTGCTAGGACATTTAATGTATTACACCATTATTCATCATAATCAGTCTATATATTAGCTGCTATTGTCATTCTCATTTTACTGAAAAATAAATTAAAGCTTAGAGTACGTCACAAAATTGGCTGACTACCTACCAAAAATTCAAACTTCTGTTTCCATTGAGTAAAGTTGCCCTGGAAGGCAGCTACCCAGCCAAGAATTTTATCAGCACCCTTTGCCTCTAGGCAAAGCCACACGACTAGTTTTCACCCATAGAAGATGAAGTCAGAGTTTTTGTGAAGCAGATAGCACTTCCCTACCTCCTCTCCTATTTGGCATCCAAACTCAGTGGACTCTGAAGCTTTAGGGTGATTGTAGAACAAGATACAGGGAATAAAGACCAAGGACTACCGACCAAGGCCTCCCATATTGGACAACTAGAAATAAACTTTTATTGTAGTCAGCTGAAACTTCAGGATGTGTTTTTTATAAAAAGGACTGCCCTAAATAATACAGTGCTTAAATAAAATGTACAAGGACAAACAACAATTAAAGATGAGAGCTGGGATTGAAACCTAGCATGTTGATTCTAAAAAAAATCTATTTTAAATGTGTCTCTGTCAAATATGTTTTTAGTGGTTTCTTTTTCTTTACAGAATAAAAGTATCACTCTTGGCTCTCCAGTTTTATCTGAGCATAATTATTCAAAATTATCTCCTGATACTCCCAATCTTCTAATCTATATTCAAATGAATCCACACTCTTCACCAGCTACAAACATTGTGTTTTTCCATCACTAAGTTTTTTAAGTGATTTCTGCTACCTGGAAAGACGTCATCCATACTCCCACCCCTAATCTTATTTAGAAACTAGCCACCCTTCAAAATAGAGATTAAATACCACCTTCTCAATGCGGCCTCACTTTCTGCCTCAAAAGAAATATTTCTCTTACTGTGGGCATTCAATAGAAATTCAGCAATTTAACCATGCATGATTTTATGTGGGAAACAAAAGGAAATAAAATTCCTACTCTAATGAGCTTGCAATTTAGAGGAGAGAGAAAATCAAAAGCAAAATAAATGTCTTAATGGCAGTTGGGATAAAGACCACACAGAAAAGTATAAGCTGTTAAAATAAGCTATTAAAGAGGAAACTATCTCACTCTGGTGGAGGAGGTTAGGCTTCTGTGAAGTAGTGAAATCTGAGCCAAGCTCTGAGGTCCAGGAGTTAACTGAGTAAATGAATGTGGGGTGGGGCTGGGGACGCCTAGGAGAGTATTTTAGGCAGAAGGAATAGGATGTGTTTGAACCATAAGTCTAGAACATCAGCATGTATTTGAGGAAAAGCAAAGAACAGTATGTGTGGTACCCAAAATAGGCAACTTGGAAAAGGGCCTTCTAACAAGCAATGTTGATCCAAGCAGGGCCAAGTTACTTAGAAGCTTGCAGAAATATTCAGGATATTGTTCCTCATCCAGTGATAAATGATAAACCACTGGACAACTTTAGAAAAATGTAACATATGAAATACATTTTATAAGACTGTTAGGGCCTCCAAAAGAGGGATGGGGTAGAGTCGGAGAGGGGTGGGGAGAGCAGTTGGTAAGCTTTTTCTGTTGTCCCTGTGAGACATTATATTGGTCTGGACCAGGGGAGTGGCAGCAGGAATGGAGAGAAGTGCTGAAATTCAGGATTGTAAGTAGTAAAGATGAGAGAACTTGGTGATGAATTTGAATGTAGTTAACTTCATTCTTAAGGAGTTTAGTCATGCCTTAGAGGGGCATTGTGGCTAAAATGAGAATTATGAAGTCAAATTATCTGCCACTGTTTAAATACTGGCTCTGTTACTTCCCAGCTTGGTGACCTTGGACAAGTCCTTGTACCTCAGCGTCCTTATCTGGATGATGGAGAAATTAATAGTACTTACCCTAAAAGACTCTTCTGAGGTTAAATACACATATATAGTAATACATAGATGTATATCTATATATACACAAATACATACATATAATGAATTATGTGTATCTGTTGTTATTATAATAGCATAGATATGTATATATGTATCCTCCTCTGATAAACAGTATTCTTAACAGGGGCTGACATAGAGCATAGTATCTGTATCTATTAGAGACTCAATATATGTCTACTAAACATCCATAGTTCACTACTTATAACATTCACCATTTTTAAAAAGCTCAGGTTCATGGTACCACTGGATGTAATCCTTCAAAGGAAGTATCAATTTTCAAGTAGAACTCCAAAGGGTTTTTATCTTGCCAACAAATACTCAAAAATTGTTCTTCTCCAAAATTCAACATCTGAAGTTAAGTTTATAGCCATTTACACAACATGCAATGATGCCCTTTTTAGGACAAATATGTAATGTTTATATATAATTTAATATATGTGTGTGTGTGTGTGTGTGTGTGTGTGTGTGTGTGTGTGTGTGTGGTAGAAGATTACATATGGTCTTTCACGGACGTCCTGGGGTTGGTGAGCTCTAAAAGATGTGAGCACTGTTTGGGAAGATTCTAGCAAAAAGAAACAGGTGAGTCCAGATCTTGAAAATGGGCAATGATTGGGATTGCTATTGTCAGATTTAAGGCCACAATGTCATAGATACATGGCTAGAAAATCATCCAGTTCACTTCTTTACCTTTAGAAGAACCGTTGCAAACATTTAAAAGCTAGGGGAATGTGAATCCAGCTATTTTATTTAACAATTTTAAGTGTCTACCATATCACTTTGCTAATTCCCTGCCTCCCAGATTTAGCTCTCAATTTTGTTACCTAAAAAAAATTTATCATATAAAACCCCAGAGGGCATCTCATATAGTCTTTTGGCAAATCCTTTGAGTGTTTAACAGTTCATATCTTACTGACACTGTATTATTTTGAAAATCCTGTGCTAAAACAATATACATGGAAATGGAACACACTGACAATTTCAAATACCAGCATGGAAGTCCTTTTCCCACATAAGCGCTGACAGATACACATATTTCTAGTGAGATTATGTTCTAAACCTACTTCTGCAGCCAGAGAATAAATGCACTGGGAAACTGTATGCTGTTTTCATTTCACTGCCGATGTATTATTTTCCTAGGGGAAGCTGTAGAGAGAATGCCTTAAACTGTGAAGCTTTCTTGACTGCATATAACCCTCACCCAACAGCATGTGATGCACTTGGCATTTACTTGGTGCTGATGTTTAGGGAGGAGGTGGTGTTCTCATTTTCTAAATCGGAGTTCTCATCAAGTCATGCCTCTATGTCTCATGGTCCACATGACAAAGACCAAACAACTTAGGCAGGTATGTAGGACGGTTTACCTTTTGTTTGTTTAATACACATACACTGGCACCTCTAAGATGCTGACCTTGCCTTCTTAGAGAGTGATTTAATGGAGGAGGTAGATATCCTCCCATATTTATTTATGCAGATAGACATCACTGCATAAATAAGAGTAAAGTTATAGCTGTAGTATATTCTGAAAGTGGAAGTGTGTGTTGCTATAAAATCTATAGCCGTGAGTTGAATTGTGACTCCTAAATAAAGATACATTGAAGTCTTAACCCCTCATATCTCAGAATGTGATCTTATTTAGAGATAGCATCTTTGGAGAGGTAACCTCTCCAAAGTTAACATAATTAAGTTAACATAAGATTATTAGGCTGGGCCCTAATCTGGAATGCATGATATCCTTATAAAAAGGGGGAAATCTGGACAGAAACACAGACAAGCAGAGGGAAGATAAGTGAAGAAGCACAGGGAGAAGAAGGCCATCTGCAAGCTAAGGAGAAAGGCCAGGAGCAGATCCTCCCATCTTGGTCCTCAGAAGGAATCAATTCTGCAGACACCTTGATCTCAGACCTCCAGACTTCAGGGATGTGAGTCAACAAATTTTTGTTTTCTAAGCCTTGCAGTCTACAGTACTTTGTGATAGCAGTGAGGTAGGTAAGGGAAGGTCTGGAGGAAGAGGTAAAAATTGCGCTGAGAATTAACCTAGAACAAAAGGAGGATAAGAGCTCCAGATGTGGTGAGCAGCATGAATACAAGACATGTGTCTGCATGTATCAGGCTTTGAAAGATGGCCTCTACACCTGGAGTTGAAGGACCAGGAGGAAATGAATGGCAAGATGAGGCTGGAAAGAGATTTTGTAGTGAAGCCAGGTCATACAGAATCATGTAGGTTTCATCAAGTATTTCCTTTGTAACTCAATCTTTTTCTCATATCTTCTCCTAATCTGACAGACTACCCTTACCCTTTTTTTTCTGAATGGAAGCATCCAAATATGTGTAAAATCTCCTGAAATGGACACGTCTCCTGCATGCACAGTGCGTTTTGAATAATCTCTCTATGTATGAGGATATGTTAAGCCTTTTAGTATCACTTCCCCAGCTTCCTTCACATCTAATTTATGTGATAGGAATCCACCCACCAAATTTCACCATATGACAATTTGCTTCAAAATTAAACCACTTGAAGTAGAAGGCTCCAGATCAAACCCAAGAGTGGGGAAAAACGATCTGGCATTCAGGGAATATAGTCATCCTAAGAAGTAGCATCAATATTGGCACAATCAGAACTGCAGCAAAGTTATGTTCCTGGCAGCTCTGAAACTGTGCTAATTATGCCTTACTCAAGTCTTGGTGGCCCTTTAGCCATCAGGCCACTTGTACGTGGCTTGGTGCATTGTTTCTGGAAAACTGGCCTCCATGATTTGCCCGTGAACCACCCAATACCCACTTAATATACTCTCATTCTACTTAAATGGCTAAGAGCTGCTTTTTGTAATTAAGAGCCCTAACAATTGATTTACTTCCCCAGTTCTCCTCCGGGTGGAGAGAACACACTTCTGTCGTGACTTCACAGGTAGTTATGTCAGTGGCTCTCAAAGTGTGGTCCCCAGAACATCAGCTCAGTAACACCCAGGAATGAGTTAGAAAAGCAAATTATTAGGTTCTGCCTCAAACTGAATCAGAAATTCTAGGGTTGAGGCCCAGGAATCTGTATTTTAGCAAGTTCTTTAGGTGATTCTGATGCAGATTAAAGTTTCAGAACCATTGTCCTATATATACCTCTATTTTTAATATTTTAACAGGTGTTAAAAATGTTTGTCTCCCTACCAGACTCCTGAGCTTCTTATGGGAACTATTATGTCTTGTGTAGATCTTCAATGCTCAGCTCAGGCTGGTACAATTGCTTAATTATTGGCAAAAGTGTATCTCTATTTATCTCCTATTTATCAAATAATAATGTCTCCTATTTATCAAAATAAGCAAACCATTGCCCCAAAACCTTGTCTACCATGTTTGTGTCATAAGGGGATGAAAACAAAGAAGCTCTCTCCCCAAGGAGTATACATAAGATAAAGCAAACTTATCATTTTACCTGGGATTCTAGCTGCCTTCATCACTATGTGCTACCCTTTTATCCCATTTCAGATAAAATTATACATTTCATTCAGTGATATAATTTTCACAGTGTTTCCCACTATCCCACATCCCTTCTGTGTTTTTAGGTGGTCTTGACATTTAAAATTTATGTGAGTCCCATGATGGCACCTCTGAATTGAAGATTAGAGTGTCACCTGGCTACCCCAGCTCCTCTTAGCACTACAGGATTAGCTCGGCAAATAGTAAGAGCTGTAGTGTTGACTAGAGAGAGTAACCTTTATTAACAAGGGGACAAATGGTATTTCTACAAAATGGATACACTGTGGTATAGAATGAAATTAGAGGCAAACTTTTGATACTCTCTTGTTTCCATCTTCAAAGATGAAAAATTAAAAAAAAATGCACCCGTGTACATTTGATGACCCCAGACAAGATGATTTCAGTCTAGGAAGCTTTGAATGAAAGCAATTCCAGGCAAAAATATTGAAGCAGCTGGAATATTAATTAACAGCAAAGGACACATAGATTGGGTCAGGGGAGGGAAGCTAAACACAAGTTTGACTTTATTGGTTTATGAACAGTTTATAAAGTTTCTAAATGCATACATACATTTAGACAAAAATAGTATGCGTGTATATTTATGCACATGTAAGAATGCAGATACCTTTTCTGGTCTGTTCTTTCTTTTCTTCCTTTATTTTACATGAGTAATGTAGAGGTGATTAAATTGGAGATTTATCCACTATATGGTGAACATCAAGACAAGATGAAATCCTTTTATAGAGAAGTTGGCCATTACCCTAGGACTAGTCTTGGTAGTTACTCAACAACACTTCTGAATGCTGAATGCAGTCCCTGGGTATAACTATGTATTTCCTTCCACTGGAAAATGGCAGCTAAATTGTTAGTGTTGTATGGGATATTTAGATTATATTAACAGAAATATATTTGAATGCGGTCATCTCTGCTTGGGCTGCTATAACAAATGTCATACACTGAAGGGCTTAAACAACAAACATTTATTTCTCATAGTTCTGGAAGCTGGAGAGTCTAAGATCAAAGTGCTGGCAGATTCAGTGTCCTGAGAGGACTCTTTTTCCGGTTTGCAGGTCACACTTTCTTGGTGTATCTTCGCACGGTGGAAAGACAGAGAGATATCTGCTGTTTCTTGTTATCAGGCCATTAATGTCATCAGGAAGTCCCCACCTTCATGACCTCATCTAAACCTAATCATCTCCCAAATACCTCACCTTCAAATACCACCATGCTGGGACAAGAATTTCCATATGAAATTGGAGGGGAAAGAATTCGGTTCATAGAAGGCATGAAGAACCTCAACAATGGGAATTATATTTACAATCACTGAAACAATAGTTGGAACATAATTGCACATTTGCAAAGTGCCAGGCACTGTGCTAAGTGTTTTCTATGAGAAGGCAGTGCTTGTAAATGCTGAGAAACTAAAGGGATGCAATGTGGGAGGCAGCTCTTGGGTTGACTGCTTAGCACACAGGGATCCCCTTTCTCTGAGAACTGCCACTATGAGCTCATGAAAGAGTGAGTCTCAGACTTTAATTGGGACAGATTTTCTCAGAAAATTTTCTCAGAATTTTTTTTTTTTTTTTGAGACGGAGTCTCGCTCTGTCACTCAGGCTGGAATGCAGCAGTGCGATCTCGGCTCACCGTAAGCTCTGCCTCCCAGGTTCATGCCATTTTCCTGCCTCAGCCTCCTGAGTAGCTGGGACTACAGGTGCCTGCCACCTCGCCTGGCTAATCTTTTGTATATTTAGTTGAGACGGGGTTTCACCGTGTTAGCCAGGATGGTCTCAATCTCCTGACCTCGTGATCCGCCCTCCTCGGCCTCCCAAAGTGCTGGGATTACAGGCGTGAGCCACCGTGCCCGGCCTGGATTCTTTTTTTTAAAGAGACAAACTGACTTTTGGAGTCAATGGAGTTGAGCCATTTTAATAACTGGAACCTAGAAAGAAGATTCCTAAGGACCCATTGCTAAAGGATCTGATGTGTATTGATTTTGCATTTTCTGAGTCTTACTTGTTCTAGTCTGCCTTGAACACTGACACAGGCCAACACTCTTTTAATAAATTCAATGTTTCCCTTAAGCTAGGAAGAATTAATCTCTTATCTGGCAACCAAAGGACTCTAGCCTAACTACAAAATGGCCCTCTGCAATGGCACATGCAGGGATGTGTGGAAACCCAGGTTGACTGTCAATCTAAAGTAGGGCTAGGAAAAGTGAGGCTATCATCACAACATACTGATGAGGACCCTGTGTCACAGGCTCCATAAGAAACTAGCAAGCTTCCAAATTGAATGCTTACAGCATGTGCCTAATGGAAATTACACTTATTAGAGATGGTGTTTCTTATTTTGGCAATAATAAAAACAAGAGAAGCTGCCATAGTATTTTTGCTTAGAGTGCTGATGAGGAAATATTTGATTGACTGAAAACAAAATCACTTTGTTAAGGCTCCATTACCAATAGAACAGTGAATATTAAAATACAAAAAGCCATGTTGTCTACGTTATTAAAATACTATTCTATCTTTTATCACCTCATTTGAGGTATAATGAGTTTCCATTTCATTCAGCTGGGCAAAGCTTACCTTATTTCATAATAACTGAAATATAATAAAATACAAAGGTTGTCATGATTTACAAGACATTGTATTTAAACACAAATAGTCAAATTTTATTCATTTACTAAAGCCAGATAAATGCTAAGGCAACATGGGAATGTATTATTAATAAAGAAGTAAGCAGGAATCCTGGGACAAGTCTACAGTGGTGACTTCTGCTATGCCCAGGGACTGATTCAAGCAGAATCATTTTCTCTGATGGATGTCAGTGCCATCAAGTGACATCTGTTCGTTAATAAGCATCTGCCCTGGAATTGGCTTAGACAATGCAGGGATTTGGTGTACATGGTCTAGTGGTTAGAACAGCAGACTGAGCATCCACATTTCTGGGCTAGAGTCCCAGGTCTGTCCCTGACACTTCAGGCTGTCTTGGAATGAAGTTCACTCTATATGACATGAAAATCATCTCCCAATTGGGGTGGAGACGGTGGCTGGGGAAGGGTAAGGGAGGGTTCACATGACTTTGATATCTCAGAGAGAATATCTCCTTTTAACGAGTAGATGATTCATTCATCAGCTTATTGGGACAGAAGGAAACAATTCTATCATGGAAGAAGGTCAACAGCTATTATCCAAAATGCCTGTTTAGCCTATTGGCTAAATTTGGTACATAATTTTTCTGTTCTGAAAAATATCACAATGTTACAGTTATAAGATTAGGGAAAAGAATTCATAGACGCCACTATTAGAAATTAAAAAAAAAACTTTATGTAAACCTGGAAATAGCTCATTTTCCTAAAGAAAGTTCATAATTTAAATACCAGCTCAAGTACTTTGCCCTCAGGACAAAGAGGAGAGACTACTAGTTATAAAATTATACATATCTCTCTGTCCCAGTTTCTTTAATTCTGAAACTGACACCATAACCCTTAGCCAAATCAACGAGCTTTCAAGATAACATATTATAAGTAATAGTAAGATAAAGAAGACATTCATGTTGATGAAAGTCAAGTTTTTCTCTTTAACATTAAAGAAATAATATATTTCGAAGTACTTGAGAATTTAAAACTACTTTAAAAGCAAAATTTAATTTACAATTGCTGAACTAATTTATTGAGAATAAAAAATGGATTGTCAATGCCAAATAAATAATACAAGTATTGTCATTAGAATGCAAATGATGAAAGCCAGATAGTACAACTGAAATTATAAACATGTAACTAGAGCTTTAAAAAAGTATAACAGCAATATATGGTGAAAAGGTAAATGTTTTCAAATAAAATCTCCTGAAGAGACTTGTCCTAGCTAATATTTTTTACCTAATGTCATGATAGTAAGTATTTAAGTCCTAGTATTTTGATTAGCTATATAGATACTGAATTGGCTAAGTGTACCCTATTGGAATTATTCAATATATATGGCAATATCAATGTTACATTTTGTTAGTGGAAATTTTTCTTCTTTTCTAACAGAAAGTAGAAAACCACATAGAAGTTTGAACCAAACATTTAAACCAAACCTGACCCAACTAAAAATATACATAAAATATATTTTCAAACAGTAAAGTGAATAGACACCAGGTGATAAAACATTTGATTCTAAATTACTCTGATAGTTTAATTTTTCTTCAATTTTTTTCTTCCTGTATCATACATAGCCCACCAGCGGGCCAGAGGCTGGCCTTGTATGAGCAAATCTAGCTTGTGATTGTCCTGTACTGTATACTTTAATTCTGGGATAACTGAAGGTGTCTACACAAGAAATGCAGTCACTGGGATGTGCCATGGGATGGTTAACCACAAACAGAGTTGTGGATGGTGAGGAAGTTAGGAAGAGTGAAAACAGACAAACTTGGAAAATGCTCCTACAATATCTCAAGTGAGGAATAATGAAAGTCTAAAATGGGTATCAGTTACGTGTGGCTTTCTGGATTCATTCCACATCTTATAGCATTCTTCTCTCTTCGTGGTGAAATGTACAGTGCCACTGGGCAGTAAACACAGATGTTGATTTTTCCACTATGGAAGACATATGAACTCCTGAAGACTCCTTTTTAGTTTCTGTTCTCAGCTTCTTCATATATTACACTAGTCTCAACCCAGAGACAGGCAAGGGATCTGGTGGACCTAACCAGATCTTCTCTCCTAGACTCTGCCTTTGAGTCTATCATTACAAGAACTGAAGAAATGCTTGAATGTATTCATCCCAAATGCAAGGTCAGCAGGAAGTGGGCGACTTACTAAATATTTCAGCAGCTATCTGATTCTTTCAGCTATTTCACTCTTTTTACTTCCAGTTCATTACTTTATATTTAAATTAGCTATTTACTTACAACCAGAAAATATTGTCTGATTTTTAGGGCAGCATCAGTGAAAAGAAGATAAGATAATCCAGCAACTCACTGGACTTGAAAGGGAGAAGTGAATGTGACTCCAAGTTAATGGTGAAGTTAGAGACATAGTGGGGATGCCATGTGGGACAGATGGTTCAAGGTATGAGTGACAACTCTGAAGAAGTGAAACTTTGACAAGTCTTAGCATTCTTTGTTCCTTCACCAATGCAAGTGTCCAGAGCTAGAAATAGGCTAAGTTTGACTCTAGGTTGTGATTTTTATGTTTGTTAATTTTTTTGAGAGGGAGCCTCACTCTGTTGTCCAGGCTGGAGTGCAGTGGCGTGATCTTGGCTCACTGCAACCTCTGCCTCCCAGGTTCAAGCGATTCTCCTGCCTCAGCCTCCCAAGTAGCTGGGACTACAGGCTCATGCCATCACACCTGGCTAATTTTTGTATTTTTAGTAGGGACGGGGTTTCACCATGTTGGCTAGGCTGGTCTCGAACTCCTGGCTTCAAGTGTTCTGCCCACCTCAGCCTCCCAAAGTGCTGGGATTACAGGTGTGAGCCACTGCACGTGGCTATGGTTTTAATTTTTGATAAACATAGAAACCATGGATGGAATAATCTGTGAGATGGCCCCTTGCATGTTTATCACAGGGGCTTTACAAAAGTTTTCTGATAGGGATGATGTCAAGATGACTTGAACACTGGAAATGAGGTTAGATTAGTACTTCAGGAATTAGCATTTTCTTTCAAAGATTCAAAACACATTTTAAAAAGGGATCAAAGAAACTTTTTAAAGAATGGGGCATAAGCATGACTTCAACTAAATCATTCCACATAATGAGATACTTTCTTTGAATGCAACAAGACATGCTTACATCAAAGTCTTGGAATGTTGCTTTTCCTTCTATCTGGAATAATTTATCCCAGTTCTTCACACAGTTCAGTTCCTCATTTAATTCATCTCTTTATTTAAACATCCCCTTCTCAAAGAGGTGTTCCTAACCATCCTATCTAAAATAACATCCAACACACAGCACTTCTACTGTCTCCCCTTAACCTGCTTTATTCACCTACTTATTGTCTTTGCCTGTTAGTATAAACTCCATGAGGATACAAACTATTCACTATTGATTACTCAAAACCCCTAGCTGCAATGAGGACAGAGTAGGTACTCACAAAGTACTTGATGAATGAATCAATAAAATTTTTTCTCTTTCTTGGGTTGTGCCCATGTTTTCTTCAAGAGAAAGGCAGCGCTTCTGGTTACACTCACTGAGCAAGATTCTTTCCCTTTTCCATTGAATTGGTATTGGGAAGCTAGCATTCCTCAGAATGCACTGAGATAAACACCCTGGATGCCATTTGGGGGGCCTTGTCTAGCTACCTCTTCTGATATTTCTGTGTTTTCTAAAGCACTATATGCTGTTATACTATTCACATGGTCTGGCTTTAGACTACAAGCTCTGTGTGAGATAGGCCTGAGTCTTTTCATGTTTGTATTCTTAGTCTGATATAGTCCAGAGCAACAGAAGATTGGAGGAGGAGGAAGATGCAGAATAGGCATGAAAGGAGTAGAAAAAACTAGAAGAGTAGGCTGGGCATGGCGGCTCCCACCTGTAATTACAGCACTTTGAGAGGCTGAGGTGGGAGGACCACCAGAGGTCAGGAGTTCAAGACCAGCCTGGCCAACATGGTGAAATCGTGTCTCTACTAAAAATACAAAAATTAGCCAGGTACCGTGGTGCACTTCTGTAATCTCAGCTGCTCAGGAGGCTGAGGTAGGAGAATCGCTTGAACCAGGGAGGTGGAGGTTGCAGTGAGCTGAGATCGTACCACTGCACTCCAGCCTGGGCATCAGAGTGAGACTCCATCTCAAAAAAAACAAACAAAAAAAGGAACAATTAGAAGACTGAAAAGATGAAAAATGGGAGTAATGGGAGATTGGAAATAGATGTAGAAAAAAAATCCTCAAATTGCCTTTTTAAGCCCCTCACACCTCTGACAGTTCCATTTCTCTTATCTCTATTAGTATATTCTCCTATTAAATTGTCTATTCACTATTACCAATTTCTCACCTCCCATTCTTTCTTAAGCCTACTCTATTGAGGTTTTTGGCCTTAACATTTCACCTGAAATTATCTTTCAAAGCCATTGATCATCTCCGTGTTGCAATAACTAGTTCTCAGGCCTCACTGGACCTTCATTTCATCTTCATTGCTTCTTTAAACACTTTTTTACTTGCTCTCTGGGACACTTTAACTCTTGTTTTCTTTTTACGTCTTCAGGCACGCCTTAGTTCATCTTACTAGATCACCAATTTTAGAGTTTGAAAACCTCTGTTGGTTCAGCTCCCAGGCATCTTCTCCACTGAAGTAATCACTTCCCATCTCACAGCATTTTTGTCACAGATCTCAAATTTAGGTCTCTCTTGTGGACTTCCCCTCTTAACTCTAGATTCACACATCTAACTACCTGCTCAACTCCTTCACTTGGATATACTATAGGCATTTCAAGCTTCACAAGTCTGAAATAGGGCTCTTGATCCCTACCCCATTCTTTAAATCTGCTCGTAACAACCATCACCATCCAATTAGTTGTTCACAACCTAAATCTATACATCTCCTTCAACCTCTGCAGCCAAGTAATTAGCAAGCTCTATTGGCATTACGTTGGCAATATCATCAAATGCTTGTTGCTATCTCAGCTCCATTCGCCCTGTTTCTAAGACATCTGGATCTGCCAATATAATGTAAGCAACACAAATAAAAGGACCTCATCTTTATTGGGCACAGATAATTGCCTAACACTATATGGTTATTTGTTTACTCTCTGTTCATCTCACCTAAATTCACAGGCAATGTCTGGGTCTATTTTGTTCACCTCTAGGATCTAGAATAGTGCTTGACACCAGTAGGCATTGAACAGATATTTGTTGAATAAATAATAGAAGTAATGAGCAAGGAAGGACTATTAATATTGTTACTAATATATTCACATAATTAGGGTAATAGTAATCATTATAATAATCATCACAGTAGGTAATGTTTATAGATTTAATCTATGATGGGTACCATGCCGAGCATTTGCATGCATTAGGTATCTTACTTATTTCTCAAAAAAGCCTTCTAAGGAAGAAACTGGTTTTATTTCTGTAGTATAAACCCAAAAATGGAAACTAGATTAGAGTAAGTGACCCACACATTTCTTTTTTTTTTTTTTCAGGTAATCACAAAGAAAAAGTGTTATTTCATGTAAGAGTTAACACCTTTTTAATTACCAGCGATTTGACCCATGCCATGAAGGGAAAGGATTTCTTGAGAAAACCCTAATATCTAAGGAAATAGCCCTAATTTATTTACACTTGGAGCAGGACAGAGATTAAGGGAACAGTGGACACCTACACTGGAGTTGTCACTCCTGGATCTATCTTGGTGGTGCCTTCAGACTGTGAAAAGTGAGCTGTACAGTAAAGATGGGGTCAGCATGGGAGGACAAGCTTATAGAAGTTACCAGCCTGTCTGGTTCTTAGCTCAGAGGGAGTCAGAAGCTGAGAGTAGAAAGTAGTCTTCTAATTTTAGAATGTTTTCCTTCCCCGCATTTGTTTAATTTTCCCATGGTGGTTAAAAATAAATCCCCAAAAGACTGATTTAGTTCATTCATTTATTCCAGCAACAAATATTTGAGAACACACTGTGTCCCAGACACTGTTCTAAGGACTGGCAGCGAAGTCCAAGACAAACAATCCCTACCTTCAGCAAGTTTGCAGTCAAGCAGGATATGGATGCTGAGCATTACAAGGGAAATGATTATTCTGAAAGAGGAAGTATGGGGTGCTATGGGAACATATAACCAGGGACCTAATTATAGGGGAAAGGGACCAGCCCAGATCCAACACTTGCTCTCCCAGTTTACCTCCAATAGGTTCTTTTTAACTTGAACTAGTCTTGTTTGGTGGGGTACACAGTGAGGAAAAAGAAGAGCTACTAAC
Source organism: Hylobates moloch (assembly GCF_009828535.3). Taxonomy (NCBI): domain Eukaryota; kingdom Metazoa; phylum Chordata; class Mammalia; order Primates; family Hylobatidae; genus Hylobates; species Hylobates moloch. The sequence goes on along the minus strand of NW_026652279.1, from coordinate 24,264,964 downwards.
AAAATCTAACTCCCTTCTCAGTCTTAAGCAAGGTGAACGCAAGGGAATAGAAGATATCAAGGGAGTGAGTGGTGGTAGCCACCAAAGGAAATGCAGACTGAGGCCCTAAAAAAAGGAAGGAAACCTAAATCTATCCAGCAGGACCAGAGAAAGAGTGCTGAGGGTGATCAGATGGAATCCCTGCATGCACTCTCCTGGCATTCTGAAAAGGAGCCAAAACAAGGAAGAAACTGCGGTATCTAGTTAAGACCTCACAAATCACTCATCCATTCCTCTGACATGTTCATAAACTTTTTATAGTGGTTACAAACCAGAAGCTTGATATTTCTTGGCACTTTTCCAATACACTTTACCAGCTCACATTATCTGGGCTTCCACCCAGGCTACAGATAGCCTGGCTGTTAGCACTTCACAGAAGGGATACGGACTGGCCCAGATTCAAGAGCTGCCCTTCTAATTTACCTAGAGTGGGTTTTTAACTTTGAGCTCCCACATAGAGATGGGGTAGCCAAATATCAAGACCGAATCCCTCACTTCACCTACTCTACAAAATGACCCCAAAAATGTAAAGTTTCTGTGCCTTTAATGCTTCCTGGTCCCTAAAAGCCCAACTTTTCCTCAAAGCTGGACACCTGACCTTTAGCCAGATTTCTTAATCTTTTCATGCTTTTCGTAATAGCATGGCTAATGCTTTTCATAATAGCAAATTCCACTAGATCTCTTAGAAACTCTAAAACCAAAGCTTAAGCACTTTAAATAAATAAGTCCTCATGTCACCACTGATTTTGAACTTTTAGTTTCTAAAATAAGGCTAGTTCAACTTTAGAGTCATTTTGAAAAGTAGGAGATGGCCTGGTTTAAAGGTACCAGACTAGACATGAGCTTCCTTACTACGTCCTGACACAGAGAGATAGGCATCACTATTCAAGAGGACTGGGTGACCCACACATTTCTAATGTGAATAGAGCTAGTATTTAAACCTAGGTATATCTGGCTTCCAATTATGCTTACCAACCATTAGCAAATAGTCATATTCAGGTGTTCGACTGATGTTTGGAGAGATGATGAAAATGGAATGAAGAATGAAAGAGGGGGAAGGTGGGAAGAAAGAATAACAGGTATTGAACATCTATCCACCTCCTGCTAGCAATCTCTGTCTTTCTCCATAAAACATAGAATGAAGCTTGATCTCCCTCCCAGGCTCATCTCTTTCACTTTGGGGGAAAATAAGAATAAGAAAATTAGTCTCACCCTTGTTCCCTATCTGATGAACTTAGTCCTTGAATGCTGCAAAAGCTAAATAAAGCAAATTGATCTTGAGCCAGGTAATATTCTTGCCCTTTAGGATATATATTTCACCTGAATCTTCGTGTTTTATTGTATTTCATGTTAACAGATCTTTAAAATTTAGGCGGAAAATACTCATTTTTCGTCTCCCAATTCATTAAAATCAACATTTCTTTAATGTTTTGGTTCAAACTATGTCCATCTCTCTATTTTAATCTTAATCTTTCTCACACAAACTAATCGATAAAAATCTACTTCATGTATTTGATACATAAAAGAAACCCTTTAATGGGCAGAATTAGTGTAACCTTCAATTTTAAAACATAACTACATTAGGTCTTGCTTTAACAAGCTCAACAGAACTGACAACAAGAAAATCACTACTATTGCAACCTGAAACCTAGCATTAACATTATATACATTTATAATCTGTCATAAACTTGTAGCTAAACTACCTTTAAGGAATTAGGAAATACATGTTTCTCTACCAGGTTACTATAACAGTCTGTCTCTAATATAACACAGGGTAGGCTAAAAGACTCTCTAGAGAGGTGAGATTTATAATAAAATTTAAATTAAAAAGGTGAGTAGATTTATGGACTGGAGATGCCAGAATTTTACTATATCAACAAATGTTTATTTAGTATTTAATATTTCCATGGGACTATATTATAAGCTCTGATCAGCACCTGGACTGGGAGAGATGCCCAATAATGTTTAGTTCATCTTCCCTATTTTTAATATCTGTAGCTACTCTGAAGGAGTGCATAATCTTTCATATTACAACAGTTACAAAATTAAACGTGTGGCCATGGATATATGTATTGATGGCAGGAACACTACATGAGTAGGGTGGGAAGAAGGGGACATACTGGAGAAACTTCACTAAGGGGAGGGTTTACCAGGCAACTGAGTTTCAGAGGGGTTGTTCTAAGCAGAGGACACTGCTTGAATAAAAGCCTATAGAGATGCAGAGTTTGTTGGGTAGGGACTGGCTTGTCCAGGAAAAATGAAAGACAAAGGAAAATAACTAAATGGCCAAACAGAAGCTGCGAGAGGGGGGAAGAGATTTAAAGCAGAGGTCTTCAATCCTCTTTCTCTGTGTTAGCCTACTTGTGGAAGTTTGTTTTACGACAGAATATTAACCCTTACCTACGTTTGCATTTCAATTCTATCCTTTGCATTCTTTTACCTATTCACATCTCAGAAAAAAATGAAGATGTGTGTTAAATAACTCCTCTTCCTACAGTTTGCATTTTCCCAACTGAACAACGGATGGTAGGCTCTATAAAGATAGTTTTACTAAGAACTTTTCTTTCTGCAACGCTCTCCCACACAGTTTTTGAAGAGTTTTTATTAGACTGCACGGCAAGCATCACCAGGAGATTCTTATCCTTATCCCAGCATGCGATGAGCCCCTGTCATTTTCTTTCTTAAGGAGTCTTGGTTCTCCTGGGCTTCGGCACAGATTGTTCAGCCACCTTATTAAATCCATGTCCCTGCAGGGAAGAATGCAGGAACAAGGTCTGTCTTGTGCCTCTTCTACATTTCAAGGAATGTTTGTTTACTGCCATTATCAAAAATCCACAGGTTGCTTGGAGGAATTTGGGCATTGTAAAACAAAAACAAAAACAAAAACAAAAAAAAAACGAAATAGCATTTGTTTATACAAACTGTCCAGCACAAAGAAGAAAACTCCATTCTTATCTTGTAAAAAACTCTTAACCATATCACAGATGTAAATCTTGGAAAATTACATTTTGTATCTTTTTAGAAAGCTAGTAGCTTGAACAATCCTCTACATGTATTTTAAGTTGTGATGGTTTCTTTTGAGGATCTAGTTAGAGGAAAAAGAAAAAAGAAGAAGGAAAAAAAATCCCTTCATTACAAATTTCGAAATTTTAACAGAACTACTTTAACTAGAAAAATTTCTATCACTAATAATTTTTTTCTTTTTTTCCAAATGTGCACTACAAGAACAGAGAAGAAAATCTATTTTATCACATTTCGTCCTGTGTGTTTATCATTTCTCCCTTACTATTTACTCTTTGGGTATCAAGATTCTATGTTTTTCCTGAGATATCTACAATAACCATCTTATGCAATTGTCAGTTAACTACCCCACATTCCTATAGCCAATGGATGACCACATGATCAACTGCAGACAAAGGGGTGCTTTCTTACTTGACGCTGAGTTTGGAGCCCAGAATTGAAGGCCTCCATGGAGTTGGAGCTGACTCATCCTTCTGGTAGTACCCTGAAGCCACAGTCTGTCATCTGCTGCTTGCGTCACTAGAGTAGCCTCTTTTCCCATCCAGTCCAAGCTTCTTGATTCCTTACATCTTTCTCAGTTTTTTTGCATTGCCTAATAATCTTTCAAAGAATTCTGATTTTTTTTTCTGCTTAAGTATCCCACGTTGGTCTATCTCACTTGCACTTTTAGGGGGGAGGTTAATTCTCAAAAAGTTTCCAAAAAGTGATTTGAATATCCAATGAAGACTAAATAAACAAGTGTAAACAACAATGAAAAAAACTCATATCAATTAAAAAGAACTTTCAAAATAACTAGAAATTTTATTGTCATGATGCATGGTCCAAGTTCCTCCCTTCTGGAGCATAAGACAAGGTCAAGATATAAAAGGGCAGGTCCTTATTATTTCACTGTGAACTAATCCATGCAGTTTACACTTAGGAGGCTGACTTCAAGGCTGAAGTTGTTTTTTGTACACAGTCAACTGTAAACAAGTTTTTATGTTTTCATATAATAGATATGGGGATGCGTTCTCCCTGTGAAGGAAGTGAATGCAAGCCAAGGAGCAAATAATAATTATCAGTCAAAAGCCAGTCAAAGTGGGAATCAGACAGCTCAATAGAAGTGTCTTATGCTATTGATCCGGTTGCCACCCAAAGCCATTGCTCTACCTGAATGCAGTCATCTAAGGCTGAGCGAATTTCTTCAGAGAAAATAAGCTCCATCTAAACTTTACCCACATTGCATGAGGAAATGGAAACTTTTTGTTCAACAACATTAAGGGAATATTCCAGAAAATATTGCAATATAAAGAAAACACATAAAGCAGTTGATTACCAGGGCCATCCTCTCCTGACTGTACTTTGCCCCATGGCTTTCCCCCCATACTTAGCATCCTGTGATTGAGACTCTACTTCCGTGATCTTTTTATGTTTCATGACTAATACTTAGTCTCCTACCAGCACCTTCTGTCTGCTCTTCTGTCTTCTCACAACCTATACACTAGTTCCTCAAAGGTACACCCTAATATCACTGCTTTTAGAGTGTAATGATACTTGAGGATTGCCTATTTAAACAGGAGCTTGTTTGACAACTAATGCCAAATGTAAAATATTAATGCAATGGAATAATACTGTCCAGTGATTATGGACAATATGGTTTAAGTGCTTGCTTTTAAGTCATCTAGACAAAAGAGTAAGAAGCAATATGAATAACTGGAAATAGACAAACTTGAAGCTATGTAAGGTCAAATTATTATTTCAAAGTCAGTCAATGCAGTGTGTTTGGGACGGGTACTATTACTGCCGGGTATGTTTATCATCCGCTCCCCTTCAGCTTGACTGAGAGTGCTAATGCAATTCATGTGGAGCTTTGTAGAATTTTCTATAATCTCTTGAAAGATTTAACAGCAGGAATCCATTTGCCAAATTAAAGGAAAACAGATCCCTTTGTGCAGGTCTCAAAGAGGCTGCATTTACACATATCAGGTTGTTCAAAATACAAAACAATTTAGGTAGCAGTTGAAGTCCAATAAATAGATATTTGCAAGCAACCATTTATTAATTTAATGTTTCTTGGATTGGAATATCTACTTGTTTTTCAGAACTCTCCATTTGACTAATTCCGGTGCCCACTTTCATGCCTCTGTTTTAATGAATACTGCATTTCGTGTGTGTGGCCACAGTTCAAGCCTACTCCTTTTTACTTGTGTATTCCAGGGGTGGAGGTGGAACAGTGGGGAGCCTTTGGTAAGAGCAATGAAAATGATAGCATTTTTTTACACTGTGACTACCCAACTTTTGGTTACAACACTAAAATCACATTGGGAAATATATCTTCCCTATTGTTTATGGCCGTGGAGAGATTCAAAATCAAGGTGTCCTATTTTCCCAAAACCCAAACCTAGGCAATGCCATGAGTCACTAGTTCACTTTCTCTGATGAGATACTGAAATTTGAGCACCATGATATGAGTGGAGGACATATTGGATATGCTAGACTTCAGTAATGACACTAAGCATTTACTTTTACATAACTTTTACTACTCTGAAATTTTTAACTACTCTAGATCTGGCTATCCTTGAAACTTTTTCTGGGTACTTTCCTCGAGTTCTAGAAACTAATTAAGATCCTTCCAATATACATACAAAATTTTCCTACTGAAATTTATCTCTCTTGCTGACATCTATGAAAACCGATGAGATACAGAAGTAGGAATCTCTTTCAGTGAACATTTTTGTGAAGACTAGGAAGAGAAAGCTTCACCTTGAAGGCTGAATGCATCTTCCTTAAATAGAGAAGACTAAACATTTTGCCCCTAAAGTTTATTGATTATAATGATATTATTGCAAAAGTGTGGCTAATTCCCAATGTAAACTATCACAGAGCAATAGTGCTCTTCCCCCTCAGCCAATTAACCAAGAAATTCCATGGCTCAATAAAATTCTCCCTATTTGAGTCTCTACGCCTTTATGTAAAGATGAGCTATGTTTCCTCACACTGCATCCTTAACCTCTCTGCCAGAATCCCATCACCTTTTTCTACTTAGCACATGCATCCTATGGCAGTCATTTCTAAATAGGCAAGTAAAGGAATAGTTCACTTCACCTCCGGATCTTTTCATATCCCCTCAAATTTATCAAATGCAATGATGGCAGGCAGAAGAGATGAGAAGGAATCACTGAGATATGATTTTTCACTATTTTCTCATCCAGCAAAAATACCCTGTCACTATCTATTTCTAGTCCCATGGCAACAATGACAATCCATAGCCTGGGAGAAACCCATCCTTTGTAATTAGGAAGATAAACGTCTGAGAATTGTCTGACCCAAGAAAGACTAGTTTTCTCAATTAATATGTGATGACTTTCCAACCCAGAGAAACAATGTGGTAGTTCCCAGTGAGTTATTGGAGGCATTAGGGCCACAACCCCATGCTCTTGGTTCAAAAGCCGGAAAGCTTTTTGGAATGGCTACCACATTGCTTAGAAGAGAATTTTCCATCATATTAATTCAAGATTCACACAAGTTTTCGAAGCAATAGTATTTCTCTTGCAACATTCAAGTATTTAAATACTATCAAGCAATTTTATTTTGGACTTTTAACATGCTTCTCTCGGCCTAGTATGTCATCCACAAACCTCTTTAGGTCAGCTTTGTCTGGTTAACATCTACTTACCTTTGGGATTTAGTCAAGATCTACCTTCTTTCAGAATCTTTCCTTGTAGTATGCCCTAACCAGGCTGTGTTCATTGCTCTAACTATGTAATTCTACTCTTCGAAAACAGAGGGTTTTTTTGTCCTATTGCTGTTTCTACTAGAATTATTATTTATCATTATTACCCTGAAATAGTACCTACCATAAAGAAGGTACCCTGAAATAGTACCTACCATTCAGATACATATTGCATAAGTACAAGTCATATCACCAGATTTCTAGTCCCATTTTTCCCTCCTATAAAGTTAATTATAGCAGATCAATGATCACTTCAGAAAATTCAAATTAGAAAAACTTTCAACAGCTTTACTGTACCCACTACAGCCTCAAAGACATCACCACTTGTATCACTAACACATTATTTTTAAATTCAACATGCATTTATTAAACCTAGTCTGTGCTGGGCACTGCTCTGGGTATCGAGTGTTGAAAGTCAAATGTAGCATACTGTCTAGCCTCGAGAATTTTACTCTCTAATGAGAGAGGATAACTAGGCAGATGATTACAATGAAATACAACAAAGTCCATGATAGAGTTTAAATAGGGTGCTGTGGAACTCATAAAGAGACACCCCTGCTTATATTCATGAAGGCTGAAGGCAAACAACAGAAATCAATTCTGTCTACGTTAAGCAGAAAAATAATTTAAGTTATGAGGGATAATAAACAGAATCCCTCGGAAGGCCAGGGAAACAAAATCAGAAAATAAGCAGAAACAAAGGAGGCTCAGTTGTCAGAATCAAAGCCAAAAAAAAAAAAAAAGTCCATAGTACCAAGCTTACTGGGCACTGCTGCAGTTTCTTCTAAAAGAGGGAAGCTAGAGATTGTTCTACTGCATCCAGCTGATGCTGGATATCACATCTATCTGTGACAAACGGTTTTTGCTGCTACTGCTGTTACTGTCAACAAAATGGGTTTTCCATCGCTCCAGCCTTTTTTGTGTCCCTAGATCTTGTTTCATTCATGATAGGTATGTCTGATTAGCCAAGACTGAATTAACAACTGTACCCTAGCTTCAAGGGAGGCTAGGAACACGAATATCTGACTTTTTTTTAGCTCTACAGTGATGCAAAAGCTTTTTCTTTCATCCAAACTTACGCAATTGGTGATCCTCTATTAATTTATCAATGGAAATAGATGTAAGAATGTTGTGCTGTTAAAAAGATGAATGTATACATCACAATCCAAAAGAGGACCATGAATTCCAAAAGAGGAAGACTGAGTAAGAGAGAGCTTTCTCCGAGGTGTCATGTTTTGAAAAAATAAATTGAAGTTAGCTGGTAGTCCAGACAGAAAGCAGAGCCTCTGCAAAGGCAAAGAATATCCACAAACCCACAGAAGGTTGAATAAGTGGGGTAAAGAGTATATGTATGGGGCCTCAAGGTGAATATGAAAAAGGATAAATGTGGGAATGAGACTGGAGATTAAAGCAGAAGCCAAGTCATGAAGGACCTTATGTTTCACGCTAAACATCTTTTACTTGATCCTCTGTGGAAGAGCAAACCAGAAACAGATACTGAAATGACTTTATTTATGATTTAGAAAGATTATCTAAAAAGCTGAATGGATACTATATTGGAGGGATTATTCTGGAAGAATGGATAATGATAACTATAAATCAAGGTGAATTAAGTGGGTCTCAGAGGTCACTGTAATGATGGGGGAAGGGGACATACTCAAGAAGTGCTAACAAATGAAGCATGAGTTAAAAGTTAAAATGTTATGCTAACCACTGAGGATCCCAAAACAAATAAAATGCAAAGTCTTTCTTGAGGAACTTACAGTTTAGTTTTAAATGTACCTAAAGATAAATGACATTATAAGAATTTTGTGATTTTGTGTCTTAAAATTGAGTTCTCACATGTTTAGTATCTATATCTAAGCTGGAACCACCAAACACCTCATTAGGAAAATAATCTACCTAGTTTTAAAATGTGTGAGAGTTTTCCATAATCACCATGACATAGACAGAAAGAAAAAAACAAAAACAGAATTCGATATAGATGGTGGTATCAAGAATTACAGCCTGGTTGCACCATACTGCTATCAGTTTTATATAGGAATGGTGAGAGGAAATAATGGTGTAAATTCAGAGTGAAAGCAACTGTACAAAACCACAGCAAGCAGATCTAGGATGTAATATTTTATGGCCTTCTAGCAAAATTACATATCGTAAGGTCTTTCTCTACATGCTTCCTTTTTTCCTAAAGGGCAAAGGGGAAAAATACAATTCTTCCTTCCGTTAAGAAATAATGATTGACTACCTTCTATGTACTAGGAATTATCTTAGATAATAGAAACACAGGAAAATGTCCTTGCCCTCATGGAGCTTAAAGTAAATTGGCAAAGACTAACAATGGGCAATGCACGCAACAGGATAGAACATTGTATCTGTGCAGGAGAGAGGCACACAGTGCTCTGAAATCCTATAGTAGGAAAATCCATCTAGCTCTGGTTTTGTTTGTTTGTTTGTTTGTTTGTTTGTTTGTTTGTTTTGAGACAGAGTCTTGCTCTCTCTCCCAGGCTAAAGTGCAGTGGTGCAATCTCGGCTCACTGCAACCTCCGCCTCCTGGGTTCAAGCAGTTCTCCTGCCTCAGCCTCCCCAGTAGCTGGGATTACAGGTGCGTGCCAACATACCTGGCTAATTTTTGTATTTTTAGTAGAGCTTGAGGTCTAAAAAACTGAAGGCTGAATAATAGTTAATAACAGTTAATCAAATCTTCCTCTAAGTATTTTGGGAAAGAATATGCTAGGCTATGATAAAGTATTAATTAAAAATAAATTCTAGAGTTTATCTGAATAACGACTGTATAAGAACAATTGAAATACAACTATGTTAAGTGATCACCGTAAAATACCAAAAGGATAGTTCTTTTAGGTTTTGAGAAGTCGACATGTATGATGGTAGCATAGCAGTAACAATTGTTACTATTTGTACTATATTATCAAGCAGTATTCATGAGATTTTCCTGGAAATAGTCTGATGGACTGTAAGAGTCATATATGTAGTCCTTAGTCTTATAGTGCTTGAATCAGATTTGGTTAAAAGGATCTGGAATTTATTAGTGCCACATGCTATCATAAACATTTACCTTGACCCTCACTTAGATAAAGGAGTTTTTAATGTCTAATTTAGGTCATTCTTGTTGACCTGAATTTTAAAGCACATTGAGAGTGGATTTTCTTTCATTCCCAGCAATATTAAGAAATAAATTGCCTTTGTTGCTATTGCGTGTGCATTCATTCAAATAAACAGGCCAATTTATGCAAATATAACTGTTTTACAAAACTTCATCATCTGAGAAAACCATGTTACAGTTCTCTTTGAAAGTTCAACAAGGAACAGTATCCATGCATATTTAAATCTGCCGGATGATACTTGAAAGAATAAGTATTGAGGTTTTCTTTGACAGTTCAGTGAAAATGTGCCTAGACTTCCATGTTTTAAACAACTACATGGCCTCTGTTAAAGGATGGCTTATTTTCTCTGACATCACTGTCTTGGTTTGTTCTATCAGTAAATAATGAAGAGGCGCTTATCGGTGCACTGTGACTGTGAGCATGGTGGAGATGCTTTAGGCTCTGGTTTATAAGGAGCCTCTGCCTCAGGATTTAAGTCTAAAGTAAATTTTGAAGCTAAAGCATTTTAAAAGGGTGAGGCCATTTATAGAGGAAAAGAATCACAACCTTCAAAGTCAAACTGTTCAGAAACAATGGAAGTAAATCCTTCCAACCTGCCAGCAGTACACAGAAACGCCATTGAGTCTATGCACCCCCCTCCTTCTTGCTCTCTCTCCCTCTCTCACACACACACACACATATATGCATACACATACACATATTCTACATACATAGGACAATGCAAATAGCTCACTTCCTTTTCTTCATATCCATCTTACATGGTGACAGCATGTTAATAAGAATAGAAACAGCTTAAAAAATAACCTTCTAATTACAACTCAAGGCAGATAACGTCTACTACTCAAGTTATTTTCAAATTTCTCAGACTCAAACAGTAATTCTACTTATTTATAGGGAGCCAGTGTGATGCAATGTAATCAGATATTATTGGGTATTAAATGCTTCCCCAGGCACCAGCTTATATATTCTACCAACCTGGTGAAGCAGAAATCATTAATTTCATTCTTTCTATGAGGAAGTTTAGGCTTGAAAAGTTAAAACATGTGTCAACATTGTTAAAATAAGAGAGTGATGGAGTCCATTATTCAAATCCAGGTCTTTCTGACACCATAACCAGTGTGCTTATTTATTTTTGTGCCACATCACCTCACCTATCCATACACATTGGGTTTGTATCTTTTGTGAGGGTGAGTTTTTCGAGCCTGCAGGTAAAGAAAAAAGTGAACATTTAAAATTACCTTGGGGAATTCCCTAACCATGTATATGCCCAGAAATTCCAATAGATAAGTTTTTCTTTTATTTTCTCATTTTTTTGGAACTAGAATATATGATTATTTTTTTCAATTGAACATCAGAGGAAGGAGATGGATTCTTTTTAGAGGTCGTGGGATGTGTGTCTTTAAATACCAGAATCACCTTTGCAGCAGCAAGATGCGCGCATTATGAGAGGCCCACAGAAATGAAACTCACTGAATGAATTTCATGTTTTCTCTAGGCCACACCAAAACTGAGTAGACTTACTCCACACCATTTAAACTAATAATCTTCCCTTCCTTTCTTTCTTCCTTTCTTCTAATTGAAAAGAGGGGTGTTTGCTAAGCACATGAGTTCATACATCTAAATCACTTGCACATATGATATAGTTCCAATGCATTTTATTATAAATATGTACCAGATACTGTAATATGTATAAAAGAAGGATACTTATTAAATACTTATTATAAATACATGCCAAATACTATAATATGTATAAAAGAAGAATACTTATTAAATACTTATTATAAATACATGCCAAATACCATACTACTTATTATTAATACCTTGAAGAGGTATTAATTTTCAAGACATCACCTAAACATTCACTGTTTCTTTGCATTTCTCTACCACCAGCTGGCTTTTTAGCTACTCCCGTCCTCAAGGGGAAAGGCTCTAGGATGGAAAGATTTCATCCAAAATGGCTGCCACTGATAGAATCCATATTTTTTAGTTGGGGCTTTTCAATGTAGGATTAGCTAAAAATATGAGCTGGGAAATTCAGATCATATTATAAGAGCGTCTCCTTTTCGAAGAGTCATTATATATAATAGCAAACTCAGATATTAATGTCTTAAGTTTCCACCAAATGACACCAGGAATAAACAGCCATGTGAAAGTCACCGCTGACCTGTCTATAGAATATGGTTTTTTATACAGACCCAGAGCAAACATTTGTCTTGATCCCAAGGCAAGGAAAACTGTACTTTACGGAATAATCAACATGATTTTGACCTCATGAACACTGTAAATCTTGTAACAGAATGGGCAGTGTTCTTCCTTTGCTTCATCCAGTTTAAAGTTCAGTGTTAATTTTGAGGCTCACTTTTAACAATGATATAGTGCAAAATGGCATCTGCCCTTTATCTCTAAGCTTTATCTTACTATTTTACCCATATTTTCTTTTCATCTTATTTCATCTATTTTATTCTATCCTGATATTTTAGATATTTTTCTAAGTCTGCCTCCAGCCTTAGTTTGATCAAGGCAGGATTCAGGAGAACAAAGAAAGAAAGAAAAACATAGTCATCAAAAATGATTAGATACCTCTTTGGGGATTTATGAAGTCAATTGTTAATGAGTCCTATAAATCACAGCATGCCACAAGGCGGGAGTTAAGATTTCTTTCCTAATCAGAAAGTTTCTAACTGAATTGTAGCATAAATTTTTCCCTTGGGAATGTAGCACCTGGGGCCATAGTAGAAAATGAGACAGACATGGTCTCCTATAGTCATGAAGATTAGATAGAAAAACAAACAAACAAACAAGAAATTATACTAACCTGTGATAGGCGCTGTGGGAGAAGACACTAGAAGTGTAAGACCAAGCCAACAAAACAAAGGAAGTTTTTGCGAGTGTTGCATTTGAACCCAGAAATGGTGGTTAGAGCGAGACTTAACAATGATTAGAAGCTATCTAGTCAGCTGTGTTAAGTCAGAAGGAAGAGAATACGAATCTCACAGATCTCCACAGATCTCCTGTGGAGTTTTGAAATTACAGCTAATGATGCACTGAATTAAAAACATGAGATTTATAAAGAAGCCCTAGTTTCTTTCTTTTAGCATCATCCCTATCCGGAAGCACTATATGTCTGAGTATATCTGTAATCTGACAGTCAAATACTCAAAGCTGTATCTTCATAATTTATGACATCTCTCCTCATAACATGGAGCTCTCATTCTATTGCTTTGCTTGTTTGTTTGCTTTTATGGTCAGTAAACTGTTCTGGTAAATAACAATTTAAATTGCATGAAATGCTTACAAACAACACTGAGCACCCAATTTTAATGTAAGAAACGTGTGGGAATATCTAAGCATGCATATTTGTATGTATTTACTATATCCAATACATCCATATGGGGAAACCTGAATACTTATTGTCAGAATTTCTAAGTGTGAGAATTTTGTCTCATTTTTCAAAATCTGCCCACTGGAAGACAGCTGGCCAAACATTTGAACCCATTACTTCCAATCTGAGCTAAATAAACAAACGTAAGAGAATCCTCTCCAAGGGCTGCTAAAGAGAACTGTCTCAAAATAATCTCAAGTTTGAAAGACTGTTTGTCTAAATACATTCTACTGCCTGGATAATTTATTTACTTTTGTTTTGGCCAAGTCATTCAGAGGAATTCCAGGTATTCTTCAAATCAAAGTGGCACTGTGATTGCATTCACATAATTCTAAATTATTCTCTCCATTTTGGAGAGAGGCAGAGAGGAAGAGTCTTCATGGGGAGGTATATCCAGCCACATTTTCCCATGTTTTCATACACAGGCTAGAATCCACCCTATTACCCATTAGGCAGAAGTAAGATATTAACTTGAGTACATATTTTTTTTCTTCATTTATTCTATTAGTACTCAAGGGATCTCAGTTTCACAACTTCGAAAATCTCTCCAAAAACAACCAAGTCGTACAAATGAACACGTTACAGGTGTACTTCGCAGGACTCTGGGAATGTAAGAGTCTGTAGTGTTTATTTAATAAAGTCTGAAGAGAACTCTACAAGCCACAGACGTTTGAAGAGAGCCAGCTTGATCAGAGCAATCTCATCCTACCTGCCTCTTTGGAAATCTGCGTGAAGGACTCCACACCTTTCTCTCCATAACTTCCTTCGGATGCGAGAGTAGACACATAATTCCAGCCTAGGGCCTTTACAATGTCTACCATGGCCTGGGCTTGGAAGGAATCAGGTGGCACCACGCGAGAGAAGAAGTCATAGCGCCGGTCATCACTTAGCTCGGGTGCCGTTGATGCATAACTAATCTGGGGGATCTGCAAAGACAAGAAAGCACCACGTGAGAGTGCACCATGAGGATGTAAGAGACTCATTTATACTTATGACAGTTTACTTAAAATAGAGGGTTTGAGCTGCAAAGGGGATATATGTTTTGCCAAACACCACCATGTAACTGTAGACCACCTAAATGTAACCATCTACTTCTTAGCAGCACAAAAGTATTGACTTTAGCGTCTTGCCTTTTTATTTCCTTATCTTAGGAATAAGGGAAGGAGGTCAGCATGGGAATTCCAAGGTCAGGGTCATGGTTGTTTAGAAGAAAAAGATTTATGACCATTCTACCAAACATGGTGAATCACACTTTACTACTTATAAACCAATGGAAATAAAAATACAAAAACCTGGCTGGAGTGTGTATAAAGATTGGTTTAGTTGGCACAGCTTGTGAATACTGGTGGATATCATTAGCCATCTAACATTGATTGATTGCGGATGGTCTCCAAGGAAATAGCTAAGTAAGTGACAAGCATTATCTAATTTATTCTTCACAAGAACATTTTAAAGTAGCTCAGTAATACCCTTTGCCCCAGGGAAGAGAAATTCCCCACCCCCAAGGCATTTACTCTGGTGGTCTTTGCACATTGACAGGCTTTCCTCAAAATTTTCCAAATTCTCTTTTGGATTCTGGGAGAGAGCTGGCAGCATTGTCTGAGTGGAGGCCACAAGGGCCTGTGGTTTCTATCTTTTCCCTTCAAGGAACCCTCTGACCTCTACCTCACATGGCATTCACCAAATGTCCTGAAGAGCTCTAGAACTTCTGCCTATAAAGATCATCTTAGGACTCCACAGGCCCCTTGAAGAAAAGTCAAATTATCTCCCTCATCTGCTGTAGTATTTATTTCTTAGGATCATTGGAAATTGGGCTATATGAGTAGTCCTAACACATCTACTTTGCTAAATTAAATTATATACATGGAAAGAGCTGCAAAAAAATGTCTGCCTGGGGTTTCAGGTAGCCTAAGGCCAGCCCCGAAGTAATCACGGATGAGAAATCCGGCTTAGTCCCTAACTTCAGAACTCCTATGCTAGTTACCTCTTCAAAACACCCTAACATTTGTTCCCTTTTTTGTCTTAATTCTATCAAGCAATAGATAATGAGTGATACAATTAATTTTCATGTAAGAATGATCAACTCTGACAAAATTCTGCTTACAAACTCTCCCAGGTCTTATCCCTGCTTTATCAGAAAAGGTTTCTCGAGTGTCCAAAGGCCAGTTGATCTTTTCTCAGACCAAGCCCAAAAGTCCAGTGTAGCTCAAATATGGTAAAGCCACGCTCAAGTTGATTCTTCGAACCCTGAATATTCTACTCACTATTAACCCATTTATTTCCTTCCTTTGTAGTTTGCCTAAAGTATACCCATTTGCCATAGTTTAAGGCTAGTTATCGCCTCCGTAAAGATCATTTTTCCGCCAACATTTCTGGGTCAGCATTAAAGTCCTGTGGCCCTGAAATCAGACGACTCACCATTTTCCACGCAGCCCGTCCATGATGCAGTTCTGCTCTATGACCATTGGAGGGCAGGCTTTCTGCCCCGACTTAATTCAAAACCAGTGTGAGAAAACCTGCATGTCTCCTGATGGGTCCTTTTACCTGAGAAACTTCTCAGTTATAGTGAGGTTTAGTGCAAATAAAATAGGATTTGGTATTGACAAGATGTAGGATCAGAGCGTGGCATTTCTGTTTGCTAGTTTTTAATTTGATGAAGCTATTTCACTTGAATGAGTTGGTTACATCACTAATAACAAGTTCTGAGAAACAGGGAAAATGAATGTGCATTGCTTTGCATGATGCCCGGAACAGAGGGGTGCTTAATACATGGGAATAATAATCATCGAAAATAAAGAATGGTATGTTTTTCCTTACTAAAGTTATCGATTCCCCACATTTGACTTCCAAGTCCTCTGCTGCACGTCATCACGAACATTCTCCACACTGTCCTATGGCAATAAAATGTTTTTACATATTCCTTTCATTACTGCTTTCAAAGTAATATGTACAGTTTATCCAACTCTTTATTTTGTACCAGTCATGTTCTAAAAGTTTCATATGCATTGCCTTATCTAATCGTCAGCAAATACTCTGAACCGGACTATACAGTATTACATTAGACTGTATTACAGTATTATTAACTGGGTTTACAAGGGAGAAAATTGAGGCTTCGAAGAATATTACCTTGCCTCAGGTCACAAAGCTATAAACAATCACAACTATAATGCTTTGCTGAATTATTACTAAAATATTTTTTAAATAAGCATTAAAAAGGAAGGCCAGTAGATTAATGGAATCCAGGCTGACTTCTGTTCACATCACTGACTACATAGCCACTAAAAGTTATTTTACTGGTCGCTCTTAGACTGTTGTTCAAACACCTTATATAAGCACCTCAGTAAAGCTTATACAAATATCTTAATAGAATGAGTTACCTATGTGTCTATTGTAGTTTGGAGGTTATAAGTTTTAGGTAACAAAAATATCAACTGAATAAAGGCTTTGGACAGAAAAATAGAAGAGGGAGGGAAAGAGGGAGAAAGAGAGAGAGGCTTTCCCTTACAAGAAATAAAAAGGAAAGAAGCCAAGCATGTCAATACATTTCCATCAATTCCAACTTGTGGAAATGTAAAAGCTTCATGCTCTTGCACAGATGTCTTTCCTGGCAAAATCCCTCTGTACCTTTGAAAGTGTGCTAATAAAGATACATCCAGCCCTCTACATTAATTTGCATTTATGTAGCTGCTGTAAAACATCAGAATTGCGAAGTGCCCCAATGCAATGCATTTTCTACACCATGCCAGAAATTTTAGTAATGAAAATCCTGAGGAAACAGATTTCTTTCCTCATTACTATGCACCCTTTGAAAATAATTACTATCTGTGGTGTATCCCTTCCAGTGTAAATAAGCAATACCTCCTGGCTTAAGACCCATATTTCTCTTTAGGATCATGCATATACCCTCTATCCAATGGTACTTATTTTGACACTATGAATATAATGATGCAAGAATAAGGAATGAAAGACAAAATGGATTTTATTCTGAGATAAAAATATGGCTTTATAAGGATATCCCTTGTAGCAATAGAGATGAAGAACTGGAATAATTTATGTAACCTATGAAATATAGTGTTGCTTATTTTCCTAGCTATTATGCTTCATGTTTAGTTACTTGCTTTCAAGTTTACATTAAAGCCTACATAATAATTATTTTGAATGCTACTACTGGTACCTACAACTGATCAAATGATAATTAGGCATCTTTAGCAATTAACTTCTATTTTCACCCAAATATCTAGATATACTTTCTCTTGCTGCTATTGGACCTTTTCTCTCTTGCCAGTCTTCTTTGGAAATGGAGACTTGATCTTTTGATAAAGACAATTTAGTGCGATAACACTCCAGCTATATAAAAAGAGGTATTCCATCTCGTCTTAGGCCTTTTTTCTTGAACGTAGAAAACTAAAATATTTTTAATCTTTATCATAGGACCACATTATCATCTTATTATTCTTTTCTCTTCATAAAAATTTGCCTATTGCACAGGAATGGTTTTGTTAATGAGTATCAAATAGGATTTAAAAACATCTATAACCTATTCTATTTAGAATAAGTGTATGCTTTTTAATGAAAATTAACAACATATTATTTATAAAAATGTAGAGAAACAAACATAAGAAAACAGGTTAATTTTAATGCCTTGATTCCTGTCAACATTTTGTTGTATCTCTTTATTGCCTTTGTATGTATATTTGGTTATGCACACATACTGATATGGTTAGGCTTTGTGTCCCCACCCAAATTTCATCGAGAATTATAATCTACATAATCCCCATAATTTCCACGTCTCCAGAGACCAGGTGGAGGTAATTGGATCATGAGAGCAGTTTCCCTCATGCTCTTCTTGTGATAATGATTGAGTTCTCACAAGACCTGATGGTTTTACAAGTGGCTCTTCCTCCTTTGCTTGGCACTTCTTCCTGCCGCCTTGTGAAGAAAGTGCCTTGCTTCCCCTTCGCCTTCCACCATGATTGTAAGTTTCCTGAGGCCTCCCCAGCCATGCTGAACTGTGAGTCAATTAAACCTCTTTCCTTTATAAATTACCCAGTCTCAAGCAGTTCTTTATAGCAGTGTGAAAACAGAACTACTACACATATATAGTTATTAATTATTGTTATGAGCTTATAAATACTATCTATTATTAAAATACGGATCTTAGTCTTCCCTTCCCTTCCTTCCATCCTTTCTTTTCTCTCTTTCTTTCTGGTTGCATAATATTCTGCTGTATGAATATTTGACCTAACCTAAGCCTAACATTCATTTTTAAATATTTAAACCTTTTCAAGTTTTCACTGTCATTATAAGTCAAAAAAAAAAAAAAATCCTCAGAGCTAATGCAAGCCTTTATACATACTCATGAGTATTTCCTTACAATAATGTTTAAGTCGCTCTACCTCAAAGTGACAGAAATATTTGAGGTTTACATTTAAATCTTTCTCTACATGGAAATTACTTTGGGCTGTTAAATACAGAAGAACAGTAATCGATACTTTTTTCCTTCCAAATGGTTAACTACTTGATTTAGCACCATTTATTAATTAATCATTCTTTAATGACAGAAAAGAATATCTTTTGTTCTATATTAAATTCTTAAACATCCTTAGGTCTTCAGGGTGTATCTTCTACTATTTGATTTTTTTTTTCAAGTCTTGGGCCAGTGTTTTACTATGTTAGCTGTTATGAGCTTAGAGTATTTTGAGGCTATCTGAGTTGCAACATACTCCCTCTTCACAGCTGTCCTTTTCAACATGATCATGGATAATCACATTTTTAATTTTCCTTATTAGACTTAGGATAATTATTTTTAGGTCAACAATAAAATTCCATTAAGATTTTAATGAGAATTATACTACAGCTATAAATAAATTTGAGTAGAGTTTAAATATTTACAACATTTTATCTTCCCCCATGGGAAATTATCTAGTTTTATCTATTTGGTTGTTCATTCTTGCTCTTCCTAAAATCTTATAATTGTCTCCATGTAAACCTTGCATATTCCTTAACTTTGTTTTTAAATAATTATTTTCATTGCATTATGTATGAGACAAAATAATTCATTTTGTTATCTCTTTATTGCTGCCATATAGGAATCTATTAATTTCTGTAGATTTTCTTTGTGTCTCCTACCCTTGTTATAATTCTTATTAGTTGTAATAGCTTTCAGTTTATTTTCTTGGGATTTCCATGTAAGCGAGTTATAATGATTCAGTTTTCTAATTACTTCAGCTAGAGTTTCCAGAAAAACAAGAGCGATAATAGGAAAAATTCCTTTCCCTTTCGTTATTTCTGAACAGTGAGCAATTAAAAGCCAACTAGTATTATTCTAATTTCTTATCTTGAAAAAATACATAGTTAAATTAAGAAGTTTATCTTTAATTTTTTTATTTTGTCAATATAAAGTCTTAGCTAGAACCTATAGGACATTCCTTTAGATTTAGAAAGACACTTTTAGAATTGAAAGGGAACTCCTAGATCATATGGCCCAAAGTCTTCCTCTCCATATAAGTTTATGACTTGCTTCAAAAATACTGTGGAGACCCTTACACAGTCTCTGTGTCACCATCTACCACCACATGTCTTGAAAGCATTTTCTTTATATTTGCTATTGATATAGGATGCTCTTATTTTTACTTGAGACACAGAACGGCACTTCCTCAGGATATCTAGGTAAAGATATTCTATGAACAATAACAAAATAATGATAATACTATAAATTATAATTTAGTGTCTTCCCATGTGTGAAACATCATGCTAAGACCTGTAATACATTATTTTATTTTAATCCTCACAACAGCACATTAACACAATTTCTGTTTTTCTGATTTTACAAATAAAGAACCTATGGCATAGAGAGATCAAGAACCACTTTGAAGGCTACGTATAAGTAAGTGGCAAATCTGGAATTCACTTTGAGCACATCTCTAAATCCTTTACTCCTAAGCCCTGTGCTACAATTCCCCTTTAAGAGAACATCATTCCAGTTAGAATGGCTTACAATTCATTTTTTTCCCTTCCTTTATAACATGTTCTGCCTCCTGCATTGTGTGATACTGGTTAAGCCTTTCTCTCCCCTTACTTGGAATAGTCAACCACTTCATGTTTTTTCTGACATACTACCTACCTTTAGTCTTATAACTTCTCATTCTCTCTCATGAGAAAGATGAGACATCCAAAACCTTTTTTCACCTATTCAAGAGGGACCTTCTCTACACATCCTCACCAATGCTTGTTATATTTTGTCTTCTTGATTATAGCCATCATAACAGATGTGGGTCGATATCACATTGTGGTCTTGATTTGCACTTCCTTGCTGTTGTGCCCCTTTCCATGTACCTGTTGGCCATTTGTAGGTCACCTTTGAAGAAATGTATATTCATGTATTTTCTCCATTTTTTAATTGAGCTGTTTTCCTGCTTTTGATTTGTGTGAGTTCTTTTATATTTTGGATATTATCTCCTTATCAGATACTGGTTTCCAAGTATTTTCTTTTATTTTGGTGTCTCTTTACATCATTGATCGTTTTCTTTGCTATACAGAAACTTTTTAGTTTGATGAAACCTCATTTATTTATTTTTGCTTTTGTAGCCTGAGCTTTCGGTGTGATGTTCAAAAAAAATCATTGCCAAGGCCAATATCAAGGAGGTTTTTCTTTTCTAAATCTCTGCTGACTCATCACCTACGAAAGTATCTTTATAATCAGCTGTATCGACACATCACTCTAAACTATACATTGATCTAGAATCCTGTTTGGAGAAGAAAATGTATTTATTTCCTTGGATACTTTATTATAAGGTATTCCATTCTTTCAGAGAAAAGATCTATGCATGAATTCACGCTCTCGTATCTGCAATACATTTCCAAACATCCAAGGTGTCTCTACAAAAATCAAAATTTCCCCTAGGCATTTTTTAAATCAGTACTTTTTAGAATGCTACAGACCTTTTTGCTTCTGTAACTAAATAACTTTAAGCAGTGATTAAAACTTTTTCATTTTTTATATTGATGCTTCAGATTAATTTACAAATTCTGAATGCTGTGTGTTGCTGTGTTATGCTAGATGTTGTGATAATTCTAATAGCACTGTAGAACCAACTATTTCCAGCATCCTTGAGGTGTTCAGTACGGTAAACAGAAAATATGACAAAACGTCCAAATCTCTGTGGTGTTCTTTCTCTCTTCACCAATTAAGAAAATCAAATACCTATAGCCCTTAATCCTTTAAGAGGTTAATATAGTATATATAGTATAATATATAGTATATTATATTATAGAGTATAATATAGTATATTATATAATATTGTATAATATAGTAATTATATAATATTGTATAATACTGTATATTATATAATATACTATATTAGTATATTAGTAATTTACTATATTAGTACAATTTAATATAAGTATTAATTATATTAATAATAT